>NC_047087.1:272219673-272519673 GCF_902459505.1 Geotrypetes seraphini
GATGCTTAACCCTGAGGTTGTGGGATCAATTCCATCACTGCTCCTTGTGACCCTGGCAAGTCACTTAATCCTCCATTGCCCCAGGTATAAAATAAGTACCTGTATGTGTGTGTGTATATATATATATATATATATAGCTTTGAATATGAAACCACAAAAAGGTGGTATACAAATCCTATCCCCTTTCCCTTTAATCTTATATAATAAAGTCTATAAAATTAAAGTCCAGCAAAGTCCATATCTTGTTTGCTTATGTTTCAGCTCATGAGCTCCCTGCTGACCATATGATCCCTACTATATTGTTACTTTCTCTCTCAATTGTACACCTAACCGACATTCTTTTGTCATTTTTACACACCTTTCTATGGACTGAGTGTGTGATGGCCAGTCTGGAACCACTATAGGCTTGCTCAGAAGTACCGTAATCTCTGCTGCTGTCATGATACAGGTAAGAGGAAGTTCAGAGACTCTGGAGCTCCATTCAAGTAATTGGGTTAGTGTAGTTGCCTCAGTGCTGATGGATGCTTTCTCCAAGTTGTGTCTTCTTATCGCTTTTACCTATGATCTTCAACGTCTTCTCCACGGCATCTCTCCTGTTCATTTTCACTGCACAACATAGTTTGCAAAACAGGATCACTGTAACCATATCAAGTTGGCCTTCTCACTATAGGGCATGACTATCTTCATTACCTCTTCACACTGTTCTTTCAACAGCTGCAGCTAGAAGAGAAGATGCCTAGACCTTGTGTCCAATTGCTATTTATTTTTATATTGAACCAGTTTACCAAGTAAACCTCCACACAGAACTCCACAATCATTCTTAAACTTTTCAGATTCTTTTCCTTTCAGATTATGATATTCTCATGAACCGTACAGCTGTTGTAAACCATCTGCTATGTGATATAGATCCTATTTTCAAAAGAGCCCGGGATCCTTTGGCAAGACACCTGTTCTAATAATAGTTACAATTCTATAGCCATAGCTTTGACCTGTGCATAAGGCTTTGATCACTTCATTACTGAGTTGAGGAAGATCGGGGCCAACAGGATTTATTTCCAGTTCAGTAGCTTAATCCAGCATTTTTCCAATGGGATCTACCCATTTGTTGTTGCTTAATGCCTTGCCATCTAAAGCAGTCACAAAGTGCTTGTGTGCAGGTTGCAGATAATCCACACCGCTTCCATTGTAGCTTTTCCTCAACGTAATGCATCATTTCTCCCAACCAACCAGTGTTTACATTACAGCAGTGGTCTCAAACTCAAACTCTTTGCAGGGCCACATTATGGATTTGTAGGTACTTGGAGGGCCTCAGAAAAAAAATAGTTAATGTCTTGTTAAAGAAATGACAATTTTGCATGAGTTAAAACTCTTTATAGTTTATTAATCTTTCCTTTTGGCCAAGTCTTAATAATATTGTAATTTATAGCTAAAGAGACATATGATCAAGAAATTGTTTTATTTTACTTTTGTGATTATGATAAACATACCAAGGGCCTCAAAACTGTTCCTGGAGGGCCACATATGGCCCCCGGGCCGAGTGTTTGAGACCACTGCATTACAGGAATCACCTCCAATAGCTTTTTGTCCGCCCCTCTTTCTCTAAGGCAGGGGTGTCCAATGTCGGTCCTCGAGGGCCGCAATCCAGTCGGGTTTTCAGGATTTCCCCAATGAATATGTATGAGATCTATTAGCATACAATGAAAGCAGTGCATGCAAATAGATCTCATGCATATTCATTGGGGAAATCCTGAAAACCCGACTGGATTGCGGCCCTCGAGGACCGACATTGGACACCCCTGCTCTAAGACATGCAATCAAATTATCAGCAATTATTTCTGTCTCAGTCTTCCCTTTAGTTGCTTTTGCAGGAACAAAATGTTACAGATATATGCTGCCTGGCGCCACAAAAACTGTGTAATGTTCCTCTTTCACCATATCTGGATACATTTTGCCATTCTCTTCTGCCTTTAACATGACTCTGGTATTAGAGAATGACACGGGGACAAATTTGTCCCCATCCCTGTGAGTTTTGTCATTGTCCCTGCCCCATTCCTGTAAGCTCTGCCTTAAATGCACAAGACTCGACCACTTATGATTTTAAAGTGTTTGAGGCTTGTGCAGATGAGGATGGAGCTTGTAGGAATGGGGCAGGGACAGGAAAAGAACGCACCGGGATGGGGTGGGAAAATGAGTTCCTGCGGGGATGGGAAAAAATTTGTCCACGTGTCATTCTCTAACTGGTATTATCACAATGACCATCAAAGAAAATGCAACTGATACCAATCTGCTGCATTTCCTCCTCAAACTGTACAGTAGAATCTCGGTTATCTGGCCCCCCAAGGGAATTGGTGAATGCCAGATAACTGCTTTCCCGGTTGATTAAGAGTGCTGAGTTAGAACATAGATCACAATTCTTCCCCCTACCCCCACACAAAACATCAGCGCGATAGCGGTCCTGAGTCACGAACCCCCTTGCTCCATCCCTTCCTTACCCGAAGTGTAGCCAGTCAGAAGGAGGCAGCCTCAAAGCAGGCCGATTGCGGCCAGCCTTGGCAGGACCTTTCCTCTATAGTGCTACTAAATATACATAAGAACAGACATACAGGGTCAGACCAATGGTCCCATCTAGCCCAGTATCCTGCGTCCAACAGAATACCATCACAGTAACATTAGGCATGTGCCAAATTATCCCATTTGGGAAAAAAAATACCCCAAGAGAAATAACATTCAACATTAAAGTTCACAACAACCTGAAGTGACCTAAGACTATCAGATTAATGAAAAGAAGCAGCTCAAAAATCCTGATCAGAACTGGCCAAAAGACTTTGAAGCTGGTGAAACTCTGTATACTGATGTTCTTACTCTGTCCTGGAAAATTTGTGTGAGCTGAAGTTAATAACTACGGTTGAAAGAGAACTACCCAAAGACTCGGCATGTTGCCATAGAGTTTAAGCCAGGTTGAAGTTCCTTAGTTTTCCAGCTACAATATAGTTTGATCATCTAAGATCATGTATATTACTGTCCGTGTAATGAAATATATATGTCTCCAGTGTAGGAAGTAGTGGATACAATACCTCCATCTATACAGAGAGAATGAGAAGGATATATCTGCTACTCACCAGGAATCAGTCAACAAGGCTCAACAATGTAAGAACTAAAATGTATTTTGCCTGAGGTAACAAACAAAAATCAAAATATGTCAATGCCATAGAAGATAACAATCAAGCAGCTTAATCTATAAAAGACAGATGAAAATATTTGCTATTTATTTAAAAATTTATATACCACATAAAAACTATGTGGTTTACAAAATCACATGCATGCATATTTAAAAATGGCAAACATATTTCAACAAGACAAACACAATAAAACATTAACTAACGATATTATTATTAAAACCTTCTTTTAAATTCATCCTGCAAGATGAAAGACAAAATCCCATAAAAATATCTACAGGACGGGAAAGCATTAACAGAAAATAGCATTAGCACATGAAGGCTAATAATTGCGTTTTCAACATTTTCTTAAAGTTCAGTCTCCCATCACAGAATCGCAGAATATCAGGCAGTGCATTCCAGAACTTGGCGCCTGCTACAGATAGCATTGTTGCCCCAACCTCAACATGAGAGACTAACATCTTACCCGCCAAACTCAACTTCATACTATTTTCAGATCTCAAGTTTGTTTAAAATTTCTTATACCGCCTAATCAGACTTCTAGGTAGTGTACAATAATAAGAAAAGAAAATACACAAAACAGATACAGTAAAACTAGGTGATAAAATCAACAATGTGGGACATTACTAGGGATTGTTAGTACAACAGATAACTAAACATATAGACCTGGGGTAGGGAACTCCGGTCCTCGAGATTTTCAGGATTTTCAGATTGAATATGCATTGAAAGCAGTGCATGCAAATAGATCTCATGCATATTCATTGGGGAAATCCTGAAAACCCCGACTGGAATACGGTTCTCGAGGACCGGAGTTCCCTACCCCTGGTATAGACGAACGCCAAACACAGGGGAGATGGGCAAGAACTTCAATCTTTAGAGAAAAGAAAACAAAAAAGGGAAAAACAATGGGTAGGGGTAAGATGGAAAAGAATTGTTTAGTCCTTAAAAGGACAGTTATTATCCAAAAGCATTCTGGAACAAGAACGTTTTTAGTTTCGATTTGAATTGACTTAACGAGGGCTCTACATGTAAGTAATTAGGTATAGAATCCCAGAGGTAGGGTGCAATAACAGCAAAAATATTAGATCTCATAGTGTTAATTAACTTTAAGGATGGCATGGTAAGGAGATTATGATACATGGAGCGAAGACATTTAGATAAGGTATAAGGTATAAGAAGTCTTGTCTATAAATTCGGGCTGGTTATTAATGTTTAACTATGCGAGTTCAAATATTTTTATTGATTTCCTCAGCAAAGTTTGCAATACAATAAGAATATAAACAAATACAAAAACAAAGCTGTGGAAACTAACCATGTCCTCAATTATAAAGTAGCTACATAAGCATCCAGCATATTCCCCTTTTCCATTAAGACAAAATCTTCTACCTCTCAGAAATTGAACCTTTAAATATGCAATAAAGACAGTGAATTCTACCAATGACTTTCAGTCAGAACAGTAGGAGATGCTCAATTATTAAGTACCACTTTCAAAGCTGCTAATATCAGGAAATCCAAAAAAGGCTCTTCATATGTAAACAAGGAAGCATTGGGACCCAATCACTATTCTATAAGTCAAAGGGTCTTGCAATTTCAAAATTTGGGACATCTTTTGCCAGAGACATAACTGGAATTGTTATACACTTCTCCCTCCGTATTCACGGTTTTAGCATTTGTGGTTTCGATTATTCACATTTTTTAGCTTGCTGGCTCCTCCCCCCATTTTACATCAGCTTGCATAGAGAAATCGCTGATTCCAAGCGTTTATAGAGCAAATCGCTGATTCCCAGCACTTTCTTCACCGTGTTTTGCTTCTCCTTCAGGAACAGGCCAGGTCTCCCACCATGGTATTCGCAGTTTCACTATATTCTTGATGGTTTTTAATAGAAAACAGCGAATAACATGAAAAAGTTATTCATGGTTTTTCTGTATTTGCGGTTCTGTTAATCCCCTATCACAGCGAATATGGAGGGAGAAGTATAATTGTGGACAATAAACAGAACAAAGGTTCCTACATCCAGCTTACAGTTCCAGAATCTATTATCACAATTTGTACCTATCTTAGACTTTTTTTTATATATATATGGTGTCCAGTAAGCTTATGGACCAAAAAAAATATATATATATATATAATAGGTGGTCTGTAAGAGAGAGGCTGAAGGTGTTACATACTTTATACCAGATCTTGGACCATATCTAGGAATCCAGACAGACCCAGCTTCTCCTCCTGTGTCTTTTCAATGTCAATACTGTGCAATACATGGACAAGGAACTTATAAAAATTGGAACCCACTCTGAGGAGGCTACCTGTTTCACAAATAACAGTCTCCAGAATCCATTTTCCTTCCAAGACATCAAGATAATCCTACTACATTGCATAGCACAACAGAGCCATTTACAGTGTTGGTTAGCTGGTAATCGATATAGATGCTGGAGCTCTGCATAAAACTTACACTTGGTTCTAAGAACTGACCTATAGTCCATATCTTATATCATTTCCATAGTTTCCAATTCATAAAAAAACAAACAAGAAACCTGTATTCATTAAACCAAAAGTTTTTTTCAATAAAATCAAGGTCATTAGGGTCAATCTTATTGGCAAGTTCTCAAGAGGATGTCACAATTACAACAAGTTTAGGTTGGTCTTTACAGCTCTGTGGCAGTGAAATGCCCAACATTCTATAAAGAGGAAACAATGCTACTTTTCAATGTTCAAGACAAACCAGTTTGGTTGTTAAGTTTCCTTGTGCATAGTCAATCATGTATGCCCTTGACATAACAAAAACATTGGTAGAGAAAATTTTGAAAACCAACTCCTCCTTTGAGCTTGAGAAGGAAGCACAAGAAGGTGTTTCTCACCAAAGAAAGCAAACAAAAAAATTATAGATGTATATGTTTTACAGGATAAATAATATATGTCTTACAAATGCTTCCATTTTTTTCTTTGGTACTACCATCAAAGATAACACAGCTTCGAGCCTGTCACATCATGTAAGATGGAGTGGAGATCAGCTTTATAAGGTCTCCTGCACTATTTCAAAATGAGATTCCTTGTTCTTTTGAATGGTACTTTTGATAGAGGATGAAACCCAAACCCAAGATATTTAATATTGCCCAGACTGATATGAAATTTCAAATTTTCAGCAAACTAGTAAAGAGCAAGAGAAATGGATTTTTGAACTACACTGTTTGTCCTGGTTCACTGAAGCAGCAGCAGGCAAAACATGGTTCATGTTAGGACCCAGGACCTGTATTCAGGCAAGTGCAATTTAAACTGAATGGATAATACATACCGTATTTTTTACTCCATAAGACGCACCTGACCATAAAACGCACCCTAGATTTAGAGGAGGAAAACAAGAAAAAACCCATTCTGAATCAAATTCTCCCTGCCAGGCTCTGCACACAACCCCACATTTCTTGCCAGGCTCCGCACCCTGTCCCCCCTCCCTGCCAGTCTTTGTACCCTGTTCCCCTCTGGTGGTCTAGTGGTAGGCAAGGACAAGGCACAGGGTGGGCAGGGATAGGGCACAGATGTCAAGGTAGATGACTTTTTTAAATATGCAATGTCACCTCAGTAACAACTATAGAAAAACAGACAAATATAGTGCAAAATATAGATAGAAGATATAAATTCTCAAAACTGATACACTTTGATTACTAAATTGAAAATAAAATAATTTTTCCTACCTTTGGACGTCTGGTGATTTCTTTCTTTCCTTTCTCAGGCCCAACAATTTTTCTTTCCTCCTTCCTAAGTCCCCCTCAATGCCTTCCAGCCTTTGTCCTCTTCCTTCCCCCCCCCCCCCCCCCCCCGTTGCCTGGTGATTTATTTCTCTCTTTCTTTCCTTCCTCAGGCCCAATTGCCCCTTCCTCCCTCCTATGTTCCCCTCACTGCCTTCCAGCCTTTGTCCTCTTCCGCCCCCCCCCAAGCCTGCCCGTCTGTTGGATTTAATTACCTCCCACTAGTGTTGCTTGATTCACAATTCGAATCGATTCACCGATTCGAATCAGATGAATCGATTTAATTTTTGAAAAAAATCGGCCTCCCGATTCAATGGCCGACCCTTCCCCCGTGCCTTCCTAAAGCAGGAGCTGCAGTGCTGCCTTTTGCTGGCCATCCGCTGCTGCTCCTGTTTGATGGGGGAGGGTCGGTCAGAAAGGCCTCCCCCAGCTTGCCCACTCTTGCCTCCCCGCTCTTACTTCCCCCAGCTTCCCCGCTCTTACCTCCTTACCGCTAATAGGGCAGCTTGCAGGTTCGCTGGTGTTATAGCGATCCCTGCAGCTGCCCGTGGTCCTCAGCGGCACGTTCTTCCTGCTACGTCCTGCCCCTGCTCTGACGTCAGGGGCAGGATCGCGGCAGAGAGAACGTGCCGCTGAGGACCACGGGCAGCTGCAGGGATTTCTATAACACCTGTGAGCCTGCAAGTTGCACTATTAGCCTTAAAGAGGTAAGAGTGGGGAAGGTGCAGGCTTGCGGGGGGAGCAGGCGTTCATTCGCAGCGGGGGGGGAGAAAATGTGCCTTCGCAGCGGGGGGAGCAGGCATTCATTTGTAGCAGGGGGGAGTAGGCTTTCGCAGCGGGAGCAGGTCTTTGCAGTTGTGAGGAGAAAATGTGCCTTCACGGGGGGGGACAGGCCTCATGGAGGGAGCAGGCCTTCGCACAGGGAGAAAGTGCCTTCCTGGGGGGAGCAGGCCTTCGTGGGAGGAACAGGTCTTTGTGGTGGGGAGCAGGCCTTCAGGGCAGGGAGGTAGGCCTGTGCAGAGGGAGGAGGAGGAAGGAGTAAGAACGGGGAGGGGAGAGGAGAAGAGAAGGAAGAGAGAGACCAAAAAGAGGGGGAGGAAAACAGAGGAGAGGTGCTGGACTAATGGAGAGAGGGAGAAAGAAATGCAAGACCACAAGGGGAAGGGTACAAGAGGGACAAATACTGTTCTAAAGTAGGTGGGCAAGGTGCAGGATGGCAGGAGCAATAGTAGGAGAAAGCCTGTACCTGGGGAAGGGGATACAGGAGGTAAGGAAGCGAGAAAGAAGAAGCTGGATATGGGGAGAGATAAGATTCTTGGCATGGAGGGAGCATAGGAACAGATGCTGGATGAAAGGGTAGGTGAGAAAAGGAGGGATGGTGGACCTGTGGATGGTGGGGTCCATCGCTACACCTGCGGGGGGGATGGAAATGAAAGAAAGGACAGATGCCAGACCTCCAGGGGAGGAAAGGAAATAGAAGGGGAGGACAGAGATGGAAGATGGATGGTTAGCACAGAGAAAGAAGAAAGAAGGAGAGCCTGATCAGAAGACAACCAGACCAACTTGGGACCAACACGATTGGAAAACTGACCAGATAACAAAAGGTAGGAAAAATAATTTTATTTTCTGTTTTGTGATTACAATATGTCAGATTTGAAATGTGTATCCTTCCAGAACTGGTGTTGGACTGTAAACATGAGCTAGGATTTAATAGAGAGAGGAAAAGTGTTTTTTGTTTGTTTATTTTGTTTACACCACAGGACCAGTATGGATAAGAGAGGGCAAAGGGGGTGAAGAGGCTATAAAATAAACCCACCAGGATGTTTGGAAAAAAACACCCAATTGAGCAGGAAAATCGAATCAAAAAATCGATTCAATAAGCTGAATCAAATCAAATTTTTTTTTCCTGAATCGGGCAGCACTACCTCCCACTGCTGCCTCTGTGAGGACACGTCGAGGAAGCAGCGGTGGGAGGGGGGGGACTCCTGGCTCAGCAGCGGGTCAAACTTAGCGTGGCACCGCAAGCCATGGCCTTGCTATGGCCCAAGAGCGAGGGACAAGTGGGGAGCCAACAGCGTTTCATTCCCTCTGAACGGAATAAATTGCTGGGAAGGGCTAGGCAGGTGAAACGATTGCACGCCGCCGACCCAGAAGCCTTACTCCTAATGTCAATTGACTTCGGGGGTAAGGCTTCTGGGCCGGTAGCATGCAATCACTGCACCCGCCTGGCCTTTCCCTTCCTCTACTTATGACGACAGTGACCAGTAGCAGCGGCAGCGGGCAAGGGGCGGTCGGCGGTCTAAATAAGGTAATGAGGGGGGTATTCGCTCCATAGGACGCACCCTTTTTTCAACCCACTTTTTTTGGGGAAAAAAGTGCGTCTTATGGAGCAAAAAATACGGTAACTGATTTGAGTGTGTTGAATTTCAATCATGGAAAACTATTTTATCTGAATAATAATTTTTGGACACCAGTTGACGCTTGTGTGCAATGACTGAATTTTAAGAAGCTGTGTTAATGGTCTTTGATCCAGGCCAGTCTCTATAGCATTCTGAGCACACTCAACATATTCTTATTTATATGTTAATATCAGTTTGATTACTATTTGGTTAATTATATAAGCTGATGGAATTTTTATTATTACTTGATTCATAATGCTTATGGCTAGTTTTCCCTAGCTATTATAAGAAAACCCTTTCCCTATTTATATTGGGTTTCCTGCCCTTATAGCTAATGATAAACAGATCTGGGGTACTTCTAAATTTAAACAATCAAAGATTCCATAGCCAGATTAAAAGCAATGGAGAAAGAGGGTAACCCTGCCTTGTTCCTATATAGCTTGAATGGAGTGGACTAAAAAACAAAACAAAACATGAACATGGGCCATAGAATTAGTATATAGGGAGAAGGGAATGGGACTTGTATATAATAAACAAACTTGTTTACTTCTTTTTTGTGGTTACACATTCAAAGTAGTTTACATATACAGGTATATAGGTACTTATTTTATACCTGGAGCAAATGGAGGATTAAGTGACTTGCCCAGGGTCAAAAGCAGCAGCAGCACTGGGATTTGATCCCACAACCTCTGGGTGCACAGGCAGCAGCTCTACCACAAGGTCACTCCTCACTGTTATAGCTTTCAAATGAACCACTCTCCAAAACTGGATTAGTCAAGAACTTAAAATAAACTACTCCATTCTGTTTTGTCAAAAGCTTTTTCAGCAACCAGTAATAAGGTGATTTTTGGAGTTTCATGTTTCTGGTGTTATCTATAGCAAGCCACCAAATAACTACATGCTGTGACCAGTCAGGCTCCATGCCTGTTTTGGTCCCTGTGGTTTCCCTAGTGTCCACTGGTGGAGCCAGAGAGCAAACCAGGTGAGAGCAGGCTCATTTAGAGCAGGGGTGGCTCCTTCTATGAAAGGTCAGTAGTTTGCTCTTGGGAGGAGAGGTAAGAGGGAAGTCATGAGTCTCATCTCAAGTAGAGCATTTCTGGCAAGCTAGGGTGTGGAAGAAGCCGAGTCCACACCACCATTTGCAGCACAGGCCAGCGGGTGTTGTGGAGCTGCAAGGAAAAGCAAGAGGCAAAGGAACTGTGAGGTGTTTTATTTTTTGTCAGCCTGGGACATTGGCTGTTGGAACTGTGGGATTTTGTTTCTGGACTGCTTTTCATTCTCTGCATCTTTTGTTGAGAAGCTGGGAGTGCTTTTAGTGGGGAGAAGTTTGCTAACAACTGGGTGGGATTTTGAAAGCTGTTTTTGTGCTTTTGAAGGCAAACTTGAGGCACTCCCCTAGACCCAGCAGTGCTATAAAATAAGCTGGAGGCTTGTGTTTTTGCAGAGACTGAGAGTGTTTGATACATTATAGCAAGGAACTGAACTTTGAGGAAACCTGCTAGGAGCAGGCTTTGAAGGAGAAAATCCTGAACTCTCCTGGAGTTTTCCTTTTGGGTATTTTTTCCTTGTGTTTTATAAGTTGCATTATTTGTTTTGAATTTTGCCATTCTGACAATTAAATTTTATTTAGGAACCAAACCTGGAGCTGTGTGCATTGGTTCTGGTTTTTGTTTGTTTAACTCATATTAATGCAGTGTCTGCAGGGTGACTCCATACTGGGTCACACGCCGATGCAGTTTTTAACTGTAACCACTAGGGGCACTGAGGAGTTCCGTGGCTAGGCTCTAGTGCTATACAATGCATAGAGTATAGGAAGAGAGTCTGTCTAGTATGAACTCAGTTTCTTCTAGGCCCATAATAGAAGGATTGCCCTTTGACTAGATTTTATAAACAGTATTTATCAAAAAGAGATTGGCTGATAATCTTCAATGTAACTTACAGAAATGTCCTGCCTAAATTAGATTGTAAGCTCTTCTGAGCAGGGACTGTCTATTGTGTAATAAATAGATTCCTTACTACTCTCGGTATCCAAGAGTTAATCTGAAGAGGCATCCCTGAGGTGAAAGACTGTGGACGTAGTAGCCACCAGGTCTTGCTGCAGCAGGCAGCTGTTGTCCAGGACAGAAGAGCATGCAGAGTGTCCCTCTGTGGGGACCGCGAGACAGAAGAGAACGTTGGAGAAGACACATGTGCGCTCTCGCCCAAGGCACCATACCTCTATCGTGGCAGCCATCTAACCCAGAACTTGAAGATAGTCCTAGGCCAATGGAGTCTATTGTGCCAGCAGGACTGAAAATTGGCTCCAAAGCTTCTGTTTGTGTGCCTCTGGAAGAAACACTTGACCTTTCTTCATATTGAAATGGACACCTGGGTACTCCAATGACTGAATTGGATGCAATTGGTTCTTTTTCAAACTGACAATCCAGCATCTGCTCGATCACCTGAATATCAAGCAATCTCTTTCCGGTCATCCTGCTGGGGAGTCCATGAACCAGGCAGAGATAAGACAGGTGAACTCCAAGTTGTAACATAAGAAGTTGCCTCCGCTGGGGCAGACCAGATGTCCATCCTGCCCAGTGGTCCGCTCTCGCGGCGGCCCATCAGGCCTAATTGCCTGAACAGTGCCCCTGACTAATTTTGTAACTGCCTCTAATCCTATCCCTAATACCTATCTCTACTTCTATCTGTACCCCTCAATCCCTTTGTCCTCCAGGTACCTGTCCAGACCCTCTTTGAAGCCCTGTAGTGTGCTCCTGCTTATCACATCCTCCGGTAGCGCGTTCCATGTATCCACCACCCTCTGAGTGAAAAAGAACTTCCTGGCGTTTGTTCTAAACCTTTCCCCTTTCAATTTCTCTGAGTGCCCCCTTGTAACCGTCCCTGATAACCTCCAGCACCCATTGGTCTGTGGTGATAGCCTCCCATGCCTCCAGGAAATCCTGCAGCCTGCCTCCAATCTTGCACAAAGGGGCTGGGGCACCTGGAATCATTGAGATTTCTTGTGCTGCCCACCTGGATGAGAAGTGGAGCCCTGGGTCTTTCTATTTCCGGTTTCTATTCCCACGAATTTGCCCTATTGCAGCTCAAGGCCTGCTGTCTGGAAATGATTTCGGACGGTGGTCCTGGACACTAGTCATGAGATCATCCAATCCCTGGCCAAATAGCATATTGTCCCTGAAAGGAAGCCTACTAAGAGTGGCTTTGGATGTGGAGTTTCCAGCTAGAGAGTTGCGCGGGGACAGAAATCCCACCCGTCCCCTCCCGTCCCCGCCAAAGTCTCACCCGTCCCCACCCTTCCCCGTGAGGAATCCCACCTGTCCCCGTGAGGAATCCCTCCGTCCCCACCCGTCCCCGCGAGGAATCTCCTCCGTCCCCGTGAGGAATCCCCTCCGTCCCCGCCCATCCCTATAAACTTCAGAAATAGTTATTTCATTTAATTATGCTACTGAATTAAAGGCTCTGGTAGAAACCCATTTACAAATAAGCAAAAAGACTTTATTAATTTGGAAATATTAATTGGGAAGAATACATACTTTGTAAATGGGTTTCTACCAGAGCCTCTTTTGTTTATAAATTTTTATCAACACAACTAATATACTACTTTATCCTGAAGCAAAAAAAAAGAAAAAAAGAAATAGAATTCTTTTCCTACCTTTGTTGCCTGGTTTCTGCTTTCCTCATGTTCTCATTCAGTTCCTTCCATCCACTGTCTCTCTTCCTTCTGCGTCTTCCATTTGCTCTGTTACTGTGCCTCTCCCTTTCTCCCCCCTTTCAAATTGGTCTGGCACCCATCTTCTTCCCTCCGCTCCCCCCATAGTCTGGCATCTCTGTCTTCTTCCCTGCCAGCGTCTTCTCCCCACTCTCTCTTCCCCATTTTACTTTCAGGGTCCTTCTCCCCCCCCCATCTTCCCCATGTCCTGTCAGCGTCCTTCTTTCCCCTCTGTCTTCCCCATGGCCTTTCAGCGTCCTTCTCCACCCCACCCCCGTCTTCCCCATGGCCTTTCAGCGTCCTTCTCCACCCCCCCATCTTCCCCATGTCCTTTCAGCGTCCTTCCCCACCCCTTTGTCTTCCCCATGTGCTTTCAGCGTCCTTCTCCCCTCCCTGTCTTCCCCATGTCCTGTCAGCGTCCTTCTCCCCCTTCTGTCTTCCACAAATGCTTTCAGTGTCCTTCCCCTCCCCCCGTCTTCCCCATGGCCTTTCAGCGTCCTTCTCCACCCCTTTGTCTTCCCCAGTGCTTTCAGCGTCCTTCTCCCCCCTCCTTCTCTCCCGCCCTGGTGCAGCACAGCTGGCCAGGTCCCCTTACTTTTGTGGCGTTTCCCCGTCCGACAGACCGACAACAGCCCCGGTCTGACAAACCTCCCTGCCCTTAACCGCAAATCTAAATTTCCTTCTTACAGCTGCTGTAAGAAGGTAATTTAGATTTGCGGTTAAGGGCAGGGAGGTTTGTCGGACCAGGGCTGTTGTCGGTCGGTTGGGTTAGCGCCACAAAAGTAAGGAGACCTAGCCGGCTGTGCTGCACCCGGGGCGGGGCGGACCGCCCCCCTCCCTTGGTAGCCACTCGAGCCGCGAGGCTACTCCTCCTTACCTACCCTGCCTGCAGTACAGAGCCGAACGGAAGTCTTTGTTTAAGCCCTCCCTCCCCTCCGACGTCAGCGCTGACGTTGGGAAGACTTCCGTTCAGCTCTGTGCTGCAAGCAGAGCAGGTAGGGAGAAAAGCCGCGCGACTTAGTACATCCAGCCCCGCAGGAACCCCGCGACCCTCGGAGGCGTCCCCACGGGATCCCCGCGACCCTAGGGGGCGTCCCCACAGGACCCCCGTGATCCGAAGGGGGAACCCACGGGATGCCCGTCGTCCCCGTGCAGCTCTCTATTTCCAGCCCAATGTCTGATCCACAAAATTCAGTGGACAGACACAGAATAAGCTGAGACCATGCCTACTACCCGAAGCAGGTCATACAGAGCATCAGCTACATAGTCTACTCCCACAAGCAACAGCTGGAACAGTGGCTCTAAAGTCACTCCTCCAGGGTCACGCAACTTAGAATGGCATGCTCAAGCAACAAAGGAAGCTCCTACAGCAACCTTAACTGCTGCAGCAACCTTAACTGCCAGAGTCAAGGCCTCAAACTGCCTTTAGAGCAACATGTCCAGCCTGCAATCCTGCTGATCCTTGAGCACACCTCCCTCTCTGGGCAGGGACATGCACATTATCACCTGAGCAGTCTACTTTAGGCATAGAAAACATCTGCTTGGTCCATAGGATATAGCTTGGACATTGATTTTTGACGCTTTAAGGGAGCCCTCAAGGTTCTCCCAGTGCTCAGAAATCAGAACTTTCACATCTGGATGCCGCGGAAAGGCAGTAGGCTGAGCAGATCCCACTAGGCAGTCTGAACATTGAGTAGTAGGCTGAGGAGGATCAACTTGAGCTCTTTCAGAGACTCAATAAGAAGGTCCATCAGGGCAGCAGAATTGAACTGCCTGAGAACAGAGGGGTCCTCACCATGGTCCACCACAGCACTTACTCCCTGATCTACCTCAGTCAGAACCACTGAGGCTTCACTCTGGGAAAGAGGAAAGGCATCCAGATCATCATCTGGCCAACTGTTGAAGTCTGGGGGAGAAGTAGGCCTCCTTAGAGGAACAGCTGCGGGAAAACAGGAAGGCTGTGTGGCCAGTCGCTCTCCAGCTGACCCAGAAGGCACGCTTGTGCCGCTGACATAGGCTTGACAGAACAAGTTCAAAAAGTCAGGCATAAAGGGCATAGAGGACAGAGAACACCCTTCAAGGGAAGAATTGCTTTGTTTTCGATTTGGGGCCATCAGCGTCCTTTCTAGGCACAAGCGCCGCACTCAGGGCCTGCAAAAGGGTGAAATTGTCCCCCAACCATCCCAACAAACTTGGCAGCTTCAATGAGATGGTCAGAGGCTGAACCCAAGGTTCCCGCCTCTCCATCCTGTGTGGCAGAACACGGAGCGCAAATGGAGCAAAATTCACATGAATTCACGATATTGGAGCCTGAAGACTCCATCCCTGGTGGTTAGAAGCAAAAAACAAATCTTTTCAAATAAGTTTCAGAACTTAGAATTCAAATCAGGAAAAATCCAAGATGGTCATCGCTAGGATTTCCCGCTGAAAAAACGGTTATAACTCCATTGGAGGACAGCCAAAACACCTATTTTAAGATTTTTGGGGTGGGGGAACAAGGCTACCACAAATTACAGCCACAAAAACAACAAATTCAGACTCCCAATCTCCCCTCCCCAGAACTGCCCTATGGGCTATGACAGCCCTACTTACAAACCAGATGCTGGAAAGAAGTGATGCAGCCTGCCTCAGCTCCTCTAAGGGTAGCTAGAAATCAGAGAGGACCTCTGCAACCAGGAAAGCTGCCTCTTCTGAATTTTGGCTGCCAGTCGGGTCACTGCCAGACTGAGCCCCAAACCCTGCTACCAGGATCCAAATGCCACGAGAAGGAGGAAGGAAAATGCAGCTGACATCATGTGTGCTCAGAAGAAACAGGCTGTGCTAGCACTCCTGATCAAGTAAAGGAGTGAGAAAACAGTAGGGGGAAAACCCCGAGCTCAAAATACAAGCAGATAGAGGTTCAAAATCAATTTACCATAACATACAACCTCTCATAATAATTTTTTAAAAGAAATCAGCTGATTTAAAATGTGGCCGCTTACTAGGCACAAGTGCCACACTCCGCCATGCGCCATGTTTGCCGCGGAATTGAGCATGGAGATATGTGCCGACTAGCAGTGAGTATATGAACACCAGCAAGGAAAGTGGTATGAAAATTATAAGTTGTGTCTCTTGTTTAAGTGAATGTGTTTTACATTTTAAAACATCGGGTTTATATCCCTGATGCAGCTATCAGCGAAACACTGGCTGGACACTGTCGGAGGACGATCAGAGAGCAGTACACAGTTTCAGAGTGAAGCACAATGGAGTGTTTGGTATGAACTCGGAAGATAAGTGATTAAATTGAAAGGTAAGTGACTGAACGAATCCATCATTGTTGTTTCAATAAGAAATTTTTTTCTATGGACTTAAATGGATTATTTTAATAACTGTGCCTTTATGAGTCAGCAGTCAACCTTAGTATAAGCACTAATATAAATTGACATTTGCATAATTTAAATGAGGAAGGTAGAGGCAGAAGGAGGATTTTTGAGCCGATTAAGTTTGTTCCCTTTCCAGTCTGCATGCAAGGCTTGCTCTAGCTGTAAACAAGGGTCTGAGGCTTTTTCATCCTTTTTAAATGCCAGTGCACCAGATTGATATAACTTTTTGCATAGGTCTGTTGTGTAGAACAAAAGAACATAAGAACTTCTTTTAAAAATTTTATCATGAGAGGTTGTATGTTTTGGAAAACCCCGAGCTCCACAGTTCAAGCAAGCTGGCTGAACAGGTCCCCGCAGGATCCACCTGTCAGCTGCAGACAAAAGTTTGCTCTTCTCACGCAGGCTAAGCAGTCACCGGAGCTGTACTGGAACACGAGTCCTGCACAACAGCCACAAACCCCCCCCCCCCCCAAAAGAAACCCAAACAGATCAAAGTTGCTCCTTAAGGCTCGCTTGCAAAAGAAAAAACTGAACGGGGGGCAGCAGAGAACAGGGGGAGAGGAGGTACTGAAAATAATGATCAGTATCTCCTGCAATGGACTCACGGGAGCAAATGGAAGACCCTGATTCAGCATACCATCCCTTTTGCACTAGAATAAGCTTTTTCTTCTATTCCATGACTTTCTTTTTTTTTTTAAGTTCAATAGATTTTTATTAATGATTTCAAATATAAACAAATCATGACTTAAGCAGTTCACAGAAATGATTAGCTAAACAGATTGATTACAATAATCAGTATACAAATAATGATGACACTAAAACTAAGAATACGTAAACAAAAGAAAACTAACAGCATGGATGTGCATTACCATAGAAAAAATGAACTGATGCGAGAACTGATGGCAGCCATTCAGAAAGCGGCGCAGGGCCAGGCAGGAGCACGGAAAGCTTGCTCCTGACCGCAAAATAAGACAAGACAGCCGTATAGCGAGGGAGGGATGCACGCTGTACCAACAGAATGTTTTAAAAAGGTACGACGGAGAGGCAGGGCAACATATTTTTTTAAAAGGGGGGGGCTGCCTATGGGGTTTTCACTCTATAAGACCCTGTCCCAGCCTACCACTAGACCACCAGAGGGGGTACAGGGTAGGGTGGTGGGAATTTTTTTTTCTTTTGTTTTCCTCCACTACAGGTGGGTACATCTTATGGTCGGGTACATCTTATAGAGTGAAAAATATGGTATATAGAAAAGACTACTGATAGAAACACCTTATTGCATTATTGCAGCTATCACCCTAGGCAGCTCAGAGACAGTATACCAGTAGGTCAAATGTTACGTTTGAAAAGATTGTGTTCTCCTACTGATTTTAAAAATCAAACTAGTCTAATAATTTGTAAAAGGTTTAAACAAAGAAGTTACCCCACTCGCAATATTAGAACTGCTTATAAACGAGCTACCTCTGCAGAACGGGAGTGGTTGATGCTGCCGAAATCCAGTGTTGTGTCAGGGGAAAATAGACTTACCTTTGTGCTTCCTTTTTCTCCTGTGGATTCTCAGATCCACAGGATACATGTGAAATATTGGGATGTGTTAAGGTTTTACTCCATTTTTTCTGAACTTCTCTGGGTTGCCTACAGGCGGGATAGAAATTTGGGCCAATTGTTGAAATATCGAGAGGCTAATCCGGAGCTTCTTCAAACCCATAGGCATTTTGCCTTTGGGTCTTGTGCTTATTGCTCAAATGCTCTAGAAATTGATCAATTTGTTATACCTTGACAAACTGCAACTCTTCCCATGTAATTTATGGGATTTTCTGCCCTTGTAATAAACTATATTTAGGCCAGGCAAAACACGGTTAAACTGTACATAGCAGAACATTTGAGCTGTGTTTGCACTGGTAAATTGGAAGCCCCTTTGACAATGCTCTGGAGGGAGATGAATCATCAATTTAAAGTTTGTAGTGATTAGGCAATTTTGTTTCCCTAGAGGCAGTGATGTTTCCCGCCAGTTAATTTATCATGAACAGAAGCTAATTTACTCCTGGCATACTGTTTGGCCTAAGGGTTTGAACAAGGACATTGATTGGACGGTGCTGTGACATCAGAATTGTCTCTGCGCCTGCTATAAATTGTTTTATCTGCTGCTGTTGTGGCTGTATTATTCTTGAACTTGGCATTTCGATTGAAGCAATCAGCTTTGAGAACCGTGCAATCTCCTGCCAGTTTAACAGTCTTGATTCAGTTTTGTTATAATATATTGAATGTTATTTTCTTTATTTTTTTGGGTACATTTTTTGAATTTTTTGCTTTAGGTTTTGTTTTCACCATTTCTTCTTCTTTTCCCCAGGGATTTTTTTTCTTCCTCCTGAAGAAGCGCCTGTGAAACACGATTTTGTGTAGAGGAAGATTGATTGAACATTGTTCCTTTTGGATTATTTGTATTGTTTGTTGTTTTCACTGAACACTATTTGGGGACTTGAAGAGACTGGTAATGGTTACTACCTCCAGTTGCACTCGGATTGAAGACCTTATCAGGATGACATTTTGAGATAAGTTTTTCTCTTTACATTTTTTCATGAAAATAGGTATAGGACTGTTTGAGGTTTTGGCAGGGAGCTCGTGCTATGATGTTGTAGAATGTGACAGGGATCCGGCTAGGCCTAATAAAGCCAAGGGAAAAGCTCCTGTAAACATCACTAAAGTTCCAGTGACTAAGTGGAAGAAACATCCTGGGTATAGTGGAAATCCTGTGCACAATGTCAAGAGTGAGCCTGCCCCTTTAAAAGTTCACAGAGCTCAGGCAGGAACTAGAAGGACAGGGCTCTTTAAGAATTTAGCTGACTCTGCTGTTAGGGGGCGTGGTTGCTGGCCGAGTCTCCCTTTTTCTGAGCTTCCCTCGTCAGAAGGAGAGGAGAGGCAGCTGGGACTGGAAGCTGAGGAAAAGCTGAGAAGAAGTCAGCTAGAGCAGCTAACTTATGGCCAGCACAGGAAGGTTCTCACAAGGATTGGGAAATGGAAAATCCTGAAGCACAGTCTGAGGTTTGTGATATGGACTGGCTGGAGAACAATGTTATGCCTCAGGGGGAAGAGCACCCCATGGAATGGGAGTAGGTTTGGAAAGCCTGAATTTTCTTTTCCTTTGTGAAGGGGTTTTTCTTTTTGGAGTTTTGTGTTGTAAAAGTATTTTTATACACTGTTTTGAACCTGTGCTGGAAGCTGCAGAATTTGCCTTGAGTTTAGATGATTGGAAAGAGTGGCAACACCTGTAGGAGAACCGGCCTCTCTGCTCCCGCTATTAGGGGGAGCTGCTGTTCAAGGTTACTCCAAACCAGCTTTAGAGCTAGTACTGGTAAAAGCCTTATATCCTAAACTATTACCAGAGGCATGAACTGTTCTATCTTACCTTGAAGGTGGCATATAAGATGAACTGTATTTTGTTTTATTATTGTTTTGAACTTTTCTCTGAAAGCACAGCCGGTGCTGAGATTAGAACTTGCATGTAAAAGAAAAGAAGCAGCAGAGAAAACTGGAATGTTTGGTTTTTTTATTGATGCCAAATTTTGACCTTTTTGTTTGGAACTTTCATTGATATTCAATAAAAGTATAATATTTGGACAACCAGGCCATTTTGGTGTGCAATTTATGGGAGACACCAGGCAAGCTGTGTTCCACCACCTTTACGCTCGCGCCAAGACTAGGATTCTGTGGAGCTACTAGGCCTCGCCAGGATCCCGGTCCCACAAGATATAACCATTATCGTTTGGAATGGTGCATATCATTTACTGAGTACTTTTCACTTATTTAATATTTTTTTTTTATTAGTGCAATATCCATTATATATTTTTTGTTTTTATGTCTTGATAAAAGGGGGCCATAGTTTCCCCCCAAAATTAAATATCACATCAGTTTCCTTGGTATCTTCTTCCTATTCATTTAGACATATTTGGTTACCTACAAAGTATAGAATATATTTGAAATTATCATCATTGACACATAAAATTTATCACACTTTATATCCAGGATATTTTCTATCCATGGTTATTCCATATTCCTCTAGTAGAGTACTGAGATCATTCCAGGTCTTTAGGTTATCTACTCCTCAACTGAAAAGTGCAAAATGGGCCACAATGAAGAATAAAGCTTTTTAAAAAATTAGCCCCTCGATTATGGAATTCTCTTCCATCGATTGTGAGAAAATAGGAAAGTTTTATGAAATTTAAAATTAGGTCGAAAACTTTTTTCTTTAAAGAAGCTTTTAATACAGAAATATTTGAGAATTAAAAAATGTATTAGGTTGGCTGCAAACATGACCAACACTGAAACGGGATGATTTATTGGTATATTAAATATTTTATTAAACAAACTCATTGCCAAGTGGCCTGCATCACCACTAGCCTTTCTAAGGTCTCCATTCTTGTCAGTTCCAGAACAACTGTTCCACAAAGCACTTAGGGCTCCTTTTACAAATGTGTGTTAGGGCCTTAACGCAAGGAATAGCGCACACTAAATTGCCACGCACGCTAGCCGCTACCACCTCCTCTTGAGCTTTAGCGCGCACTAATACGGTACGTGCACTAAAAATGCTAGCGCACCTTTGTAAAAGGAGCCCTTAGTTATAGTACCTAGAAACTTTAGCTCCTTAACATGGGAGATATTGGAGTATTAAAAAATATCTAGCACACACAAGAAAGTAGTTGGCCACAAGAAAGGATAGAGAAATCAAATTTTATTGAATACCCAATGCGGCCTGTGTTTCAGCAAATTGTCTGCATCAGAGGTCATTCAATATGACAGCCTTCTACTTCACCACTTCCTAGAATTATCCAATTGATTATATACACTGAGCTGGTAGAACTCACAATTTAAGTGGCAATTAAAACATCAACAAAATTAAAGAACTGGAGCTGAAATCCCCCCATTGCCCCAGGTACATTAGAAAGATTGTGAGCCCGCCGGGACAGACAGGGAAAAATGTTTGAGTACCTGATTAAATTAATGTAAACCGTTCTGAGCTCCCCTGGAAGAACAGTACAGAAAATGTATTGCATGAATGAATTATGGGGCTTATTTTGAAATAATAAATGCATTATTGTGGATTTTTTTTAAACCTAAGAATAAACAAAAGCTACATCCTTCTATATCACAGGGTTCTTTAGCATTTTTAACTGAGATCTTTTTTCTCCATATTTTTATGCCTTCATTTATTAATTTTCCCAAAAAACATTCTTTTGAACTGTCATATTGATTTTCACAATAGTAAAAACATCCCATTGTTACTGTTTTGCCAAGGAAGTCGGTTTACGATAACATTTAGTTGTGCTAAAAACTAGTTTATAAATGTGCATGCATGTTTAAGTGACAATTTCAGAAAACATACAGCACATACAGAGTGCAAGGGGGTGTGGTGTGGTGTGGTGTGGGTTGACTATTTAAATGTGTATTTTCCCATTTTAAAGAGGGAATAAATATATATATATATTTTTTTTTTAAAAAAAATATCTAAGGGGTCCTTTTATCAAGCCGCGCTAGCGGGGTTAGTGCGTCAGACATTTCATCACGCGCTAACCCCCGCGGCTGGCTAAAAAACTAATGCCTGCTCAATGCAGGCATTAGCGGCTAGTGTGGCAGGCAGTTTAACGCACATATTACATGTGTTAAACCCCTACCACAGCTTGATAAAAAGACCCCTAAGTCTTTACATCTTAAATGTGTAGTTCGCACATTTCAATTAGTCCAAAATGCTGCGGTGCAATTGATTGTTGGTGCAACTAAGTTTGAACATATTACATCGATTCTGGTTTGGTTACAATGGTTGCCCATGCAAGCTCAAATCGAATTCAAGGTGCTTTGTCTGATTTATAAGTTGGTTCATATACACACTGTCCATTGGTAGTCTTTTCAGTATCAGCCTTCTAGGAAACTGCGTTCAGAGGAACACTTCTGTTTGAATGTGCCCTCCTTGAGACATGTGAAATCAGGGACTTGTTGGCCATCTATGATATCATTTCAGGGTACTGTGTTGTGGAATACTTTTACCTCTTGAAGTAAAGAAAGCAACCTTACTAAATTTGAAAAAAAATATTGAAGACAGAGTTATATAGACGTTATCTTTCTTCATGATTTCTCTGGTATAATGTGATTAGCGAGCAGTTGATTTGCTGATTTGTTGCATAGTATGTGTAACATTTTGTTGTCTGTATTTTAATTATGAATGTAATTATGTAACTCGTACAGAACTAGAGGATGGCGCAGGTAATAAATTTTTAAATAAATAAATAAATCTCCAAACTACCCTGCTCATTTGGACCTGGAGTTTTGAGGACCTAAAAAACACCTTAAAAAGCTAAATTTAAGACTATATTCAGAGTTTATTGGAGTTTTTGTTTTTTGGCTAGAGAACCTTTGCTATGTATCAAACTATATAAATGTATAAAAGATGCATTAAATTGCTAATTACAATCAAAATTTACGTAGATTGAATATACAGAATTTTTTTTTTGCTGTAAACAATCTATGCTATGCAATCCCAGAATATTTTAATCCAAATAAGATATTTATATAAAATGTTACAGCTTAATATACTGTGGATATAATTAAAAACACAATGAAGTTCTAAGCAGAAATAACCAAGTTTGTTGCTAAATACATATAAAATGTTCATGTAACTATTTTGCTGATGTGTATCTACAAAAGCAATATTTACATCAAGTGCTCATGGTTGACTTAACTGATTGATATCAGTTTTTTCTCATAACATAAATGAGTAAAAAATGCAGCTATTCTAAAATATAGAAATAACATGTGATGAGGTTTCCTAAAACATTTCTGTTTTGGACCTCACAAGCTAAATTGCTTTTGCTGGCCCCTTCCACCTCTCAGCATGGTTGACAGACAAATTGATCGAAACATTGGAAAATAATATGCTTGCAAAATTTCTCTGGCTGAGTTTTCAGTCTTTTGAATTTTTCATACAAGTACAAAATGAAAGATTGCCTCCTTGATTTTTCCTCCATTATGCTTCCCATCTTATGTACTACAGGAACATACAATACTTCAAACAGCTGCATTACGCTGTAAACAAAATATATAACATTTTTCATAACCTAGCCAAGCTCTGTGAAGTTAAGAGTCTGGGTAAAAGGAATCTTTACCCTCACAATTTATGTTGCTCAAATTATAATGAATTCATACATTTGAAGTTGCCTTAGGGCTTCTCATTAGAGATATGGGTGTTTATTACAGGAAATATTGCTTATATCATCATTTAAGAAGCAAGAAGGTTAGATTATTTGATTAGAAATGTTGACAGTTGAAATATATAAGGAATATGTCATTCAAGTATATTTTCTCTAACTTTAATATGATAATCCTTTCATTTTTCACAAATTCTTTAACCCATTTTTGAACTGCAAAAGCTTAAGCATTACTCTTAAATTTGGTACTTCCAGCATAATCTAAACATATATTTCCATTATTTTCAACTTAAAATTCTTATTAAAATAAAAAAATAAAAAAATCTGTAATAATAGAAAGACAAGTGCTGCTGACTGAGTTTTTCCAAGGCATTTGAATAGACATACAGGTTAAAAAGACACTATTGTGATATGCACTCGGTGTTTCATGGTAATTTTGGAATTGACACATTCTTCCTAAACACAGTAATATAGGCATTATATTTTAGCGGAGGGGGCGTGGAACATAGGCATGCCCTGTGCTAATCGGTTAATGCAGCTACTTTGCCGCACGCTAAAGGTTAGCATATGAAACCATGTCACTTAGTAATTTTGGAAATTAATGCATGGCCATTAATTCAGAAAACAGATAACGTGTCCCTTTTACAGCTGCACTAAAAGTAGTCTCAGCATATAGGAAACCGACACACTATAACAATAGTGCAGGCCACTTTTTAGCACAGCCACTGTCCCAAAGTTGAATATACAAATATTCTTTAACCACCATGGTCAGCATTAAAATAAAAAATATTGACTGCAACGGCTGAATATGACCCAAAAATGTCCTAGTCTAACTTATATTCCGAACATAGATTTTTAGTGCGAGACAAAATTATTCAGACTCCCTTTTATCAAGCCGCTTTAGAGTTTTTTATCACTAGCCGCTGCGATAAAAGCTCCGACTCTCATATAATTCCTGGGGGAGAATGGGGGTTCATTATGTATTCCCCCCAGTAGTCATCTAGTCAGTTTGGGTAATGTTTTGGCACTTAGACTCATGCAAACAAGATCTTGCCCAAAACATCTAAGTTCTGTACAGGCGTCTTGGAAAAGGTTTGATTGTCCCCACAAGATATCCAAGTCTAGCACGTCCATAGCCCACCGAAAGCATGCCTATAACTCGCCTCTTAACATATCTCCATGAATTCTAGATCAGTGGTCTCAAACTCAAACCCTTTGCAGGGCCACATTTTGTATTTGTAGGTACTTGGAGGGCCTCAGAAAAAAAATAGTTAATGTCTTATTAAAGAAATGACAATTTTGCATGAGGTAAAACTCTTTATAGTTTATAAATCTTTCCTTTTGGCTAAGTCTTAATAATAATATTGTAATTTACAGCTAAAGAGACATATGATCAAGAAACTGTTTAATTTTACTTTTGTGATTATGATAAACATACCGAGGGCCTCAAAATAGTACCTGGGCCGCGAGTTTGAGACCACTGCTCTAGATGCACAGCAAAGGAAACAACTCGCTAGATGTGCAGGAAAACAGATTTGATTATTGGAACTTGGACATCCCCGCGATTAGGACATCCAAGTGCCAACTTAGCGAGTTCTTTGGACATTTTAATTTTTGGATTATGCCCCTATAATTCAATAGCACCAGATGTGTACCAAATAGCAAATTTTACTATTAGGCTTAATATGAATAATAAAAACATATATATTATTTGGTTAAATATGAATAATGATCATTAAGTTTTAGCATTTATAAAAGAAGCATCATGAAATCAGAGATCATTTTAGTAGGATTAAGTTCAGTAGGGCAACTGATAATTCATATTTGAATTTAAATCACTATTTGATTGAATGAATAATGTATTTGGGGCCGAATTAAATCGAATATGACTGTTTGATAGAGCCCTGCTTCTAACTATTATGCATTGAAGTGTACAGAACATATATAGTAGTTTTCTGTACATAATGGGGTTCATAATAATAAAAAAAAAAAAAAAGTCTAAAAAGTGTCCTAAATGGCTACTTGGACGATCAAAAAGCCTGATCGTCCAAGTACCCATAACCAAAGCTGGTTTTTAGACGTATCTAAAAACAGCTTAGGCCTTTCCCCTGCCTCTAAACGTACAGAGAGAAAAGAGGCATGTTTACAGGAGAGGAGGTGGGCCGACCTACACCTAGGCGTACAACAGGTATAACCAAAACCATAGGCAGGTTGCCTAGTCGGCACTTATACCTTTTTGACTTAGATGAAGTCAAACCAGGTCTAAGTGCCGAAAAAGGGGCCGCTGAGCTGACTGTGGCTCCTGCCTACCCCTCCACCGCAAGCATCGCTGCAGGAGAGATGCCTCATCTCCCCTACCGCGAAGCCATCACTCCTCTACCCGAACTGCCACGACCCGCAGCAGGAGAGATGCTTAAATCTATCAAAAAAAAGTATTCTAAGACTCCAGCTAATCCAGAATACTGCAGCCAAAATGATCTTCTCAAAACGCAAGTCTGACTATGCCTCCCCACTCCTTGCCAAACTTCATTGGCTCCCAATAATCTCCAGAATCCATTTCAAATGTTCCTGCCTGGCTTTCAAGATCATTCACGGAATCCTGCCTCCTCTTATCCCACTGTCTTTCAACTCCTCCAGTCCCGACTCCTCCAGAACTGCCCAAAGGCTTAAACTAGCCTTCCCCTCTCCACGCGGCATCCACTATTCAGGCAAACTGGGAAAATCCCTTCTCTTCAAAATCACAGGTCTTTGGAACGACCTCACCACCCCGCTGCGGAACCTGAGCTCATTTCAGTTATTCCGCAAACAACTGAAAACCTGGCTTTTCAGCAAATTGTAGCTCTATCCTTCCCCCCTTTCTCTCCCCCCTTCTACACATAAGTTCATGTAATCCTTTTTCTTCTTCTCTACCCACTATTTTAAGTTCTTGTAAAACGTGTCGAGCTCCATTCTCATGGAATCTGCTTAGAAAGATAGGCTTGACAGTCTTTTCTTTTTTCCCAGAAGCTCTTGAACCCCAGTCAAACCAGATTATCAGAGATATGACTACCAGGAGTATTCCCTGCAGTCCCTTTCTCAGCTAATGCAGCTTCTTTTATGTTGGTGGTTAGCCCAATCCTGAAATTGTATCTGCTACATGCTCCACCGAAGGCTAATATACAATTTTGCATTAAGAAACACGAGCACTTAGCACAGATTAACAAATTTTAGTAGACAATACAGTCGACTTCGCTTAAGTGCATGCCCTTCGGACAAGGTCGCCACATGCGCTTAAACGGAGTGTGCGCTTAATAGGAGTATCACTTGTTAGTCACAAAAAATTAGAGTACGCTGTAATCAAATGCAATAAAACTTTTATTTAATCAAAAACACACAAATACAATGTAATATGGTAGAAACAGTTGTAGAAACAGTACTGTTCGGTCTAATGCAATACAACTTTTTTAAACCAACATTCTACTGAAATAATCAGTCATTGTTTTCTGAACGCAGATTGCACGATCCAGGCTGTATATCTGACTACTGATGCTGTAAAACTCTCCATAGTCGTGACAGCCATTTATCTTCAGATAACAACGCAATGTGTGTAGGGTCTTTGGCGCGTCTGAGAAGGAAACAATCGCTGCAGGTTCATCTACACTTCATACACTTATTCACTCACTTGTTATATCTAAGTTAGATTACTGTAACTCTCTATATAAAAACATCATGCAGAAACAAATAAGATGATTACAACTAATCCAAAACTTGTTATATCTAAGTTAGATTACTGTAACTCTCTATATAAAAACATCATGCAGAAACAAATAAGATGATTACAACTAATCCAAAACTTGTTATATCTAAGTTAGATTACTGTAACTCTCTATATAAAAACATCATGCAGAAACAAATAAGATGATTACAACTAATCCAAAACTTGTTATATCTAAGTTAGATTACTGTAACTCTCTATATAAAAACATCATGCAGAAACAAATAAGATGATTACAACTAATCCAAAATACCTCCATAAAAATTATTACAAATTCAAAAAAATTAGATCACATAACCCCGCTATTACATAATGCTCATTGGCTCCCTATACAATATCATATAACCTATACAATTCTACTTCTTTGTTTCAAAATTTGCCAGGCCAACCTCCTAGCATTTCTTGATAAATTGATAACTCTACATATCCCTTTTACAACTTTGTAATCCGTAGATCAAAACCTATTAGCAGTGCCTTCCCTAAAAATAATTAATACAAGACGCAACAAAATATTCACAGTACATGCCCCTCAGTTATTGAACTCTATGCCCTCTTTTCTCAGAAGCATGCCATCTCTAGACAAATTCAAGAGTTTTCTAAAAACCTTCCTATATAAAGATGCATTCGAAGAGTGAAACTCTATCTGACTCCCCTTTCTTTCTTATGTTTTTGTAAAGGATAAAAACCTTAAATAAGGATATAAAGAGGCTATACTTATTTTCCCCTATTCCCTTTTGTACTTTACCATACATGTCTACTTCCTTATAACCAATGTAATTCTTTCCCTTTTTTCCTTCTGTATCAAGTTAGTCTATGTCTAAGTTGGTTTAATTTTTAAGCTGTAAAATAATGACTTTGTTTTTAATATGTACACCACCTAGAAGTTTTATAGGCGATACTATCAAATTTTAAATAAACCTGAAACCTGATTAGTCATGATGACAGCAGCAGTATCTCAGTCATCATCAGACTCTTGGTTGTCTGCAGTGTCCTTTATGACTGTACAGATATTGGAATTAGTGCTGTTAGATGATGTGGGCGGATCATTGCAAACATACAGCTCAAACTCTTGTGACGAAGAATCCAACTGGGAGTTCAATGGATGAAGTGTCTTGTTTCAGTTGTTTCATCAGATGCATGAACGAAGCTCGCCCATTGATAGCAATTTGAAATTGTTGATGAGACTCAACTCCATGCCTTCCGTACCATATGAAAACAGTCGAGCCCATCATTTTTCTCGCCAGCTCAGCAGCTCAAGGGCTGGATTCCTTGCTTGCATCAATCACTGCCATCATATATTGTAAGACGAGTGACCTGTAATGACGTTTGAAGTTTACGATCCCTTGGTCCATCGGCTGGATCAAACAGGTTGTGTTTGGCGGCAGAAATACGAGTTTGATTTTGGTTAGTCTTACGGTATTGCTGTGTGCTGCAGAGTTATCACACAGCATTACAATATGCCTCCTACGCCTTCTCATCATTGTCAAGCTCCTGTAAACCATTCAATCCACAATGTCGCTGTCATCCATGCGTTTTTGTTGCTTTCATATTCAACAGGGAGGCATTTAATGTTTTTGAAGCAACGAGGATTTTGATTCTTCCCAATCACCAGTGGCTTGAGCTTTTCACTACCATCCATATTGCAACTGAGCAGCAATGTCAATCATTCCTTTGGCACCTTGAAGCCAACAGCTTTGCTGCGTTTGAAAGCCAATGTTCCGTCAGGGATGGCACGCCAGTAGAGGCCCGTCTCATCGGCGTTGAACACATCACATGGTTCATATCCACCAATGACTAATGGCAACACTTCCATGACCCATCTTTCAGCACCAAATTCATCTGTTTTGCCCTGCTGCTTCTTAAATTTAATGCCATTATGAACTTTCCACTCTCTAACCATCCATTTGTCGCTTTGATGTCTTCTACACCCAGCTCTTCAGATAAGTGTGCTGCTTTTTCCATCAGCAGAGGTCCACTGATTGAGAGTTGTCGACTTCTAGCTTCTGCAAACCATCGCAGCAACACCTGTTCAACGTCTCCAGCCTTCTCAATTCTTTTCCATTTTCTGGTAGGATTCCGGTTGTTCTGCCAGGCTTTCAATATCACTTGCTTTTTTTTTTTTTGTAAATCTGAGAAATCTGGCTAGGATGAACGCTGTAATGTTTTGCAATAGAGACCTGACTCCCCCTTTGATTAAGTCTCTAACACATTGACATGTTCAGCCACAGACAATGATTTTTGTCCACGTGATGCCATGGTAGAGTACTGTAGTTCCAAAAGTTCAAACGCCTGGCTAGGCCTAGGCTGCAGTTCCGAAACACGTGGCTCATCCACATCAGAAAGTGTGATTGCATTTAACTGGAGTGAACGTGACATGAGCGAATGGCAGTTAGACCTATAACATCTGTGCGCATAAGCAGATTGTGTGCTTATCAGAAGTGCAATTATCCTGAGTTTACGTCCATTGACTTTAATATTAAAAAAACGGGATTGTGATGGTCACATGCGGATAACCGAAACATGTGCTTAACCGACGTGCACTTAGGTGGAGTCAACTGTACCCCTAATTTTGTGCCTTAACAATATTTGCTCACAGGAAAGCTAAGTACCTTAGCAATATAGTAGACGACAACAGATAAAGACTTGTCTGGTACTTCCGGTGTGCCTAACAAGATAAACTGATAGTATAAGGTATGATGTACTACTACATAAGCATACTTGATCTTGATTTATCTTTGCCATTTTCAGGACACAGACCGTAGATGTCTGCCTGGCACTGGCTTTGCTTCCCAATTACTGGAGTTGTCATCTAAACCACTAAGTCTGTTTGGTTCCATTCTCTCCATACAGACTTGCTTTGTGTTTATCTCATGGATTTTTTTAATTCTGTTACTGTTTTCATCTCCACCACTACCTAAGGCAGAGCATTACAGGTATTTACCACCCTCTCCATGAAAAAGTACTTCTTGATGTTATTCCTGAGTCCATTCCCTTACCCCCCACCTAAATTCCTGTCCTCTACTACAGCCTTCCCTTTTCTGGAAAATATTTATATATTAATACCTTTCAAATATTTGAATATCTATCATAATGCCTCTGTCTCCTCCAGGTTCTCCTTGAGGTCATCAAATCTCCCTTTATACATCTTGTGGAACAAACCTCTTACCATTTTCACTGCTTTTCTCTGAACCACTTCGTTTTTTTTACATCCTTAGCAAGGCACGGCCTCCAAAACTGAACACAATATTCCAACTGTGGCCTTACCAATGACTTGTACATGGGCAGGCACCTGGATATTTACTGTATCAATTTACGCTTTTCAAGGTAGATTGTCTGCTACAGGTACCTTTTTTGTTTGTGTTTCCTTATGTGCAAGGAGTCATTATAAGAAATTCTTGCATCAAACAATTGCATACCAGGCTGCTAGTTAAGACACAGAGCTATGTACTTTGCTTGTTTCCTCAGTCTCATATATGCATTTTCGAAAACTACTGACAACCTCTGTCTTTGTAAGATTTCTGGGACATTAAGGAATGTAAAGCAAACAAAGGGGAGAACCAACAAGGGTCTGCAGTCAGGAGTACGAAGGCAAAACCAAAACAAAGAAAACTGCAGACGAGAGTACAATGATGCAGGTAAAGTTTATTATAACAATAGATAAAATGCGGTTAAAAACAACACCTAAAAACAAACAAGTGGACCCAACACGGTTCGTGTTTCAGAAAACACGCCTTCATCAGGGGTCCCAAATTATGAAAGAATGAGTTAAAACTGTATAGGGAGAGCTCCGGGAAAAGAGTCTGTGCAAGTCTTGCTGAAAAGTTGAAAACCACTTTGAGTCCTAAGTTCAGCCCTCTCAGCTTATTCAGGAATCTCCTGTGAGGAACTGTATCACAAGCTCTGCTGAAATACAAGGGATGTTCAATAATTTATCTACCTGAGTATGAAAGAAAGCAAGTGTATTGAAACAAGTCTGTTCATGTTGTGACATGTCTCAAAGGATACTCATGCACAGTTGCAGCTCAGTGCGGATCTAATATTCCAAAAGACAGGATGTGAGGAGAGTCATGCGAATCAAGAAAAACCGCTAGATTGGAGAACCATTCATTGATAAAATTTCTCCCAAAAGAAGGGAAAAAGCCAAAGGATATCCATGAACTCTTGCTTACAATTTATGGTGAGTCTGGCCCATCATCCTACAAATTAAAATTTTGAAGCATGCAGTTTAAGTGGGGTACAGAGTTCATTGAAAATGATCCTCACACTGGAAGGCCTGTGGAAGAAACTTCCACAGAAATATGCAAGAAAGTTGAGGATTTAATTTTATCAGATAGATGAATTTTTTCATCGTTTGGTGACTGAAGATGAAACTTGGGTCTATCACAGAGATCCTGAGTCCAAAATGGAGTCAATGTAGTAGAAGCACAAGTTATCCCCCATCCCAAAAAATTCAGGACAGAAAAATCTGCAGGCAAAGTCATGGCAACTGTTTTCTGGGATGATGAAAGATTTTTGCTTCTGGAGTTCATGCCACACAAGACAACCAAAATCGGAGAGAGTTACGCCAACACAATGATCACTTTTTAGGAGTCAATCAAGGAGAAAAGACAAGGAAAAATCGCATAAGGCATGCTGCTTCTTCATGATAATGTGCCAGTCAGTGCACATGTCATGAGAATCATAAGCTGTAATCCGAGAATGTGGGTTTCAGCAGCTTACCTGGCTCCCTAGGATTATTTCCTGTTCCAAGTTTTGAATAAATCTCTCCATGGATAGCGGTTTTCAAGTGATGAAGATGTCAAGGAAGCTGTAACGTCCTGGTTTGTAGGTCAAACAGAATAATTATTTTCAAAAGGATTAAAGTCATGCAACTAAAGTAGATGAAGTGTTTTGAGCTATTAGGGGACTATATTGAAAAATAAAGCAATTATTTTTTTGAAAACTCTTTTCTTTCCTAAAGAGGTAGATAAATTATTGAACTTCTCCAATAGATGTTTACAGAAGCTAGGCTAATACACAATAGAAGGAAATATGTGTACATAAATCTAACTGGTTTGTGTTTATATGTGAAAATTAAAAATATATTACTCCAAGTGCTTTCCACTTCCATTTTTCTTTATTTTTTATTTATGCAACTTATTATTTAACCAATCAATTAAAAATATATTGACTTGGTACATATCAAGAAAATAAAGAAACTCAATCTTGAAGTAATTTGAAGTTTCAAATATTTAGCCCACAATAATTAGGAGACTAAAAGTAAAAGCAAGAAGAAAATTAATGGCAGCAAAATTCATCCTCTACCTACAGCCTGTAAGTGCAAAATTGTAGCAAGCTTATTCATTATTAGTTCTAACAGCCAAGCCTTCTTTTGCCACAATAAATTCAAGCAGTTGCTGAGGCTCAAAAAAGGGAAAAATTCTTATTTTGGTAAGAAATATAACACTTTACAGGAAACTTCAAAATAAAAGTACCAACCAAGGTTAGAACACTTGGTCTAAAGGTCAAGATTTATTTCCTTCACCTTTGTGACATTTGCAAAATTTCAGGAAACATATGAATAGTAGAGCCCAGGAACTGATAAGAACATAAGAAACGCCTTCACCGGATCAGACCTTAGGTCCATCTAGTCCGGCGACCCGCACACGCAGAGGCCAAGCTAGGTGTTCCCTGATGGAGACCTTGTTAACCCGTATCCCTCAATGTGATTTGCAAGAAGGTGTGTATCCAACTTGCGCTTGAATCCCAGAATGGTAGTCTCCGTCACAACCTCCTCCGGGAGAGCATTCCAAGCGTCCACCACTCGCTGTGCGAAACAGAACTTCCTGACATTTGTCCTGGGTCTGCTGCCCCTCAGTTTCAGTCCATGACCTCTTGTCCGTGTCACATTTGACAATGTGAATAACGATGTTTCTTGCTCTATTTTGTCAAATCCTTTTAGTATTTTAAAAAGTCTCTATCATATCCCCTCGCAGTCTCCTCTTTTTGAGGGTGAACAGTCCCAGTTTTCCAAGGCGTTCTTTGTAGCTCAAATTTTCCATACCTTTTACTAGTTTCGTGGCTCGCCTCTGCACCCTCTCCAGCAGGGTTATATCCTTCTTTAGGTATGGAGACCAGTGTTGGATACAGTATTCCAAGTGTGGTCTGACCATTGCTCTGTAAAGCGGCATTATGACGCCCGCTGATCTACTCATGATCCCCTTCTTTATCATGCCCAACATCCTGTTTGCTTTCTTTGCTGCCGCTGCGCATTGAGCTGACAGCTTCAGGTTCTTCTCTATCAGTACTCCCAGGTCCCTTTCTTGTACGCTCTTGCCCAATGTTACACCTAACATTTTATATTCATGTTCCTTGTTTTTCCTACCCAGGTGCATCACTTTGCATTTTCTATGTTAAACTTCATCTGCCACTTTTCCGCTCATTTCTCTAGCTGGTTCAGATCCTTCTGGAGATCCTCACTGTCCTTTTGTGACCCAACTGCCCGACATAGTTTTGTGTCATCTGCAAACTTGATTAAATTGTTTTCTCTTCCAGGCCATTTATGAAGATATCGAATAAGATGGGCCCAAGAACTGAGCCCTGGAGCACGCCGCTTGTCACCTTCTCCCAGTCCGAGAAATTCCCATTTATGCTTACCCTCTGCAATCTGTTCTTTAGCCATTTGCCTATCCATCTGAGTACGTCCCCTTCTATTCCGTGGCTTAGTAGTTTCCTCATAAGCCTTAAGTGCGGAACCTTGTCGAACGCTTTCTGGAAGTCCAAGTAAATTATATCCACCGGGTCTCCGCTATCGATTTGTTTGTTCACCTTCTCAAAAAATTGAAGTAAATTCGTCAAACATGACTTCCCCTTCCTGAAGCCGTGTTGACTTGCTCTCATCAGGTCATGATTTTCCAGGTGTTGCACTATGCTATCCTTGATTAGTGCTTCAACCATCTTCCCAGGAACCGACATAAGACTCACAGGTCTATTGTTGCCCAGTTCTCCTCTCGATCCTTTTTTGAAGATTGGGATGACATGTTAGCTAGGATTTGTAATAGTTCTCCAATTTCAACCTTAAGCTCCTTTAATACTCTCGGGTGAATTCCATCCAGTCCAGGGGATTTGTCACTTTTTAGTTTGTCAATCTGATAGAATATCTTGTCCAAATCCACATTCACTGTGGTGAGGCTTTCCTCTATGTCTCCCTCGAATACCCTCCCTGTTTCTGGCATTGTTGTAGTGTCCTCATTGGTAAAGACAGAGGCAAAGAATGAATTTAGCCTATCTGCAATCTGTTTGTGTTCTTTGATGCACCCTTTTCTTCTTTGGTCGTCGAGAGAGCCTACTGCCTCTCTTGCTGGTTTTTCCCCTTTTATATATCTAAAAAAGGGCTTGAAGTTTTTGGCTTCTTGTGCTATCTTTTCCTTGTAGACCTTTTTGGCGTCTCTTACCGCCTTATGACACTTATGATCATTGATATATTAGAAATAGAGATGAAGAATATAATCTCTATGACTTTCCAAGGCAAAGGTTATCAAAGGGGTTGTCCTAAATGTGATTACTGGAATAAAAGACATAGCGAAACTTGAAGAATGGTCATAAATTTGCAGTTAAAATTTAATGCTAAGAAATGCAAAGTCATGCATTTGGGCTGCAAAAATCCAAGGGAATGGTTCAGTTTAGGAGGTGAAGAACTTATGTGCACGACAGAAGAGCAGGACTTGGGTGAGATTATATGTGATGAGCTTAAGGTGGCTAAACAGGTTGAAAAGGTGATAGCAAAAGATAGAAGGATGCTAGATTGCATAGGAAGAGGTATGGCCAGTAGGGAAAAGGAGGTATTGATGCCCCTGTATAACACAGTAACATAGTAGATGAAGGCAGATAAAGACCCAAATGTCCAACCTGATTCAATCCAAAAAAATCTGTTTTGTTTTGTTTTTCTTAGCTATTTCTGGGCAAGAGTCCAAAGCTATGCCTGGTACTGTTCTTAGGTTCCAACTACTGAAAATAACTATGACTCTGGTGAGACCTCATTTAGAATACAGTGTGCAATTCTAGAGATCGCACCTTCAAAAAGATATACAAAGGATGGAATCAGTCCAGAAGAAGGCTACTAAAATGATGTGTTGTCTTCATCATAAGGCATATGGAGACAGACTTAAAAATCTCAATCTGTATACTTTGAGGAAAGGCAGGAAAGAGGAGATATGAAAGAGACATTTAAATGCCTATGTGGCATAAATGTGCATGAGTCGAGTCTCTTTCATTTGAAAGGAAGCTCTGAAATGAGAGGGCATAGGATGAACTTAAGAGGTGATAGGTTCAGGATTAATCTTAGGAAATACTTTTATACAGAAAGAGTGGTAGATGCATGGAACAGTCTTCCGGAAGAGGAGGTGGAGACAGAGACTGTGTCTGAATTTAAGAAAGCATGGGATAGGCATGTGGGATCTCTTATGAAGATGAAGTGATAATGGTTATTTTGGATGGGCACTCCGGATGGGCCATTTGACCTCTATCTGCCATCATGTTTCTATGTTTCTAGAGAACTTTCCAGAAAGGCTGACAAATTCATGTCCAATAGATTAGCTCTTGGAATCTTATTTAGAGTTGAAACCCCAGGATCTCATTTAATATTCAGACACGGTGCCCTCACAATTAGAGGAAGATTGTCCATAGGGATAGCCAGAATGTCATGGAAGTATTTCCATGCCAGTCCATTGAGATAGCCAGAATTTCATGGAAGTATTTCCATGCCATTTCAACAGGCCCATTTTTCAAACTATACTGATAACCTAAGCAGAAGGGAAATCTTTGCTGGCCCTGAGGGCTTGAAGGGACTCTGACATTTTCCATCAGAACTGTACATAAAGGATAAATTTATCATAAAAAGGTACCTATGTCAATGATGGGAAGACGTGCTGTTTTAATTCTATTTTATAAAAACAACATAGGTGCCCATGTGCCTTTATATAATAGGGAGTCAAACTAGCCTAACAGCGCACAAATCCTCATATGTAAATCTGTGCCCAACATGGAGTTCATTTGTATGCATATTCTTTTCAGGTACATATGTAATGTTTATATGCAAACATTACCACTCCACTCCAGCTCTGCCCTAAACAATATTTATGTAGAGATAGCATAAAAGTTTGCACAGAAAGACGATGAGAGGCAAAAATATCTGGGAAAGTTAAGAGAGGTTAGTCGAGTAGTCAAGAAAGCAAACATGCAAATGGAAGAAAAAATATCACAGTAAAAGGGGGGGGGGGGGGTTTCAGATATATTAGTGATAGGAGGATGTGCAAAAGTGGCACCCTGAGACTCAAAAGGTTAAGGTGAGGAATAAGTAGAAGCTGATAAAGATGAGGCTGAATTGCTTAACAATTATTTCTATTCTGTGTTCACAGCTGAAGTGCAGAGAGTGATACTGCAGAAAACAAAAGCAAACGGGGCTAGAAGTGTGGTAGATCCTGGTCGATTTTCAGAGGACTGTGTTTGTGAAGAACTCATTAAACTAAAGGTGGAAAAAGTGATGGGAATGGACAGTGTACATCCAAGAGTACTAAGGGAACATAGGGAAACTCAGCTGGCTCTGCTGCTGGCTGACCTTTTCAATGCTTTTCTAAAGTCTATAGTGGTACTGGAGGATTGGAGAAGGGCAGATGTGGTCCCTCTCCACAAAAATAGGGAACTACAGGCTGGTAAGTCTTACTTCTGTGGTAAGTAAACTAATGAAAATTATAGTGCAGTTTTTGGAGTCCGATGGATTACAGGACCTGAGGCTACATATATTCAATGGAGGTAGGTCTTGTAAGACAAACCTGATCAATTTCTTTAACTAGGTGACCAGAGAATTGGATAGAGGGAACATGCTAGATGTGGTGTATTTAGAATTTAGCAAAGCCTTTGACAGTGTTCCACACGGTCATCTAATTATTAAACTGGGTCAAGAACTAGTTGAGTAGAAAGCAAAAGGACAGTGGTCGATGCCTATAGGCTATTTCCATGCCTGTCTGGTCGCAAACCCTGGCTTTCTCTCCTGCTCAGAGTCCAAGTAACCAGTGATTACCACCATATCCTGTGGGGAGAGGACAAGGCACTCCTCCACCCCCCCCCAGGAAGGGTAATGTCACTTGATTGCTATTACCTTTTCTGGCATTCTTGCTCAGGGACTTCCTCATATCTAAAGTATGTGCCATGATCTGGAGCTCCAAAGATAAAACATTTAACTGAAAGAGGTCTTCAAGTGTTTCATATGTAAATTTTTTATATAAATTTTTTCAAAACCACAAACCTCGGAAAACCGTGCTGTATGTATAGTGTCTTCAAAAAACATACAGACTAATTATGGCAACCATGGTCGTCATAGGTCTCTATAGCGTTTTATAAACAGTTTTAGTTTTTTGTTTTTTAACACATTTTATTTAACTTAAGAAGTACTTATCTTATCTATGCGGGCGGGGGTAGGCACTCCGACATAGACTATGTTTCGCCCCGAGTGGGCTGTATCAAGGAATCCCCCTGCAAATAACAAAACTATATTATAGCTTATCTTATTTAGAATACTTCTAGAGGATTTGTATCAATAAATAAAGCAAACATTCAAACATACCTTATATCAAGCGACACATGCTTCCCGCTATAGATTTTTAATCAGGAAACATGGCCGCGGCGTTCTAGGCTATAAATAGTCACAGCGTTCTGTTTAAAAGCGGAGTGACGTATACTCTGGCATGAGACACACCTCCTGCCTGATTGGACAACTAAAGCTACTCTAGATTAAAGAAAACCATTCGAGTTCAGCATTTAAACCTGAAGGTATAACAGTATTTAATGTGTATATCCATTTCTGTTCCTTAAAATTTAATTTTTCTTTAATGGTTTTCTTTAATCTAGAGTAGCTTTAGTTGTCCAATCAGGCAGGAGGTGTGTCTCACGCCAGAGTATACGTCACTCCGCTTTTAAACAGAACGCTGTGACTATTTATAGCCTAGAACGCCGCGGCCATGTTTCCTGATTAAAAATCTATAGCGGGAAGCATGAGTCGCTTGATATAAGGTATGTTTGAATGTTTGCTTTATTTATTGATACAAATCCTCTAGAAGTATTCTAAATAAGATAAGCTATAATATAGTTTTGTTATTTGCAGGGGGATTCCTTGATACAGCCCACTCGGGGCGAAACATAGTCTATGTCGGAGTGCCTACCCCCGCCCGCATAGATAAGATAAGTACTTCTTAAGTTAAATAAAATGTGTTAAAAAACAAAAAACTAAAACTGTTTATAAAAACGCTATAGAGACCTATGACGACCATGGTTGCCGTAATTAGTCTGTATGTTTTTTGAAGACACTATACATACAGCACGGTTTTCCGAGGTCTGTGGTTTTGAAAAAATTTATATAAAAAATTTACATATGAAACACTTGAAGACCTCTTTCAGTTAAATGTTTTATCTTTGGATGTCTAAAGAGGTTTAAAACTTTTGAGTCTGAGATAATAGATTGTTTGGACAAAGAAATATGGCTCAATATAAAGCTAATTTTGAAGGATATACTGAAGAACAATTCCAGCAGATTCTTTTGAGACCATGCTTGCTGGATGAAGGAGGTGACATAATGGCGACTAGTTCATGGGATGACCTGGAAAATGCCTGGAAGAGGTTGACTCGTGCTGAACTGCATGAAAGTACGTTAGTACAATACTTACGGAAAAGTATGATCCCTCGAGGTCTCCGAATTCTTAAGGAACCGAAGACGTTTACTATGGATAAGCAGTTCATGGATAAATGGACTGCTATCCTCAATAGATGCAGTAGAGACTTGATGATATTACTAGTAGAAACTACTTCTAATATAGAAAATGAGCTACGTGAGCAGATAAAGAATATTGAATTTACGATTCAATCGGAACAACAGGCCAATAAAAAAGATCTAATATTGAAAAGAAAAAACTTAGATGATATGATCTCTACCTTTAAAGATTCCTTACGTATAAATAAAATTAAGAAATTTAAGTGTGATGAACGTGATTACCAATACGACCGAGTATATACCTGGATGAAAAAATCTACGGGGAATAAACCAAGAGGAAATCCTAAAGGGGCATATAATATCAATAATACTAATACTAAAAAAGTGGCCTTTGATGGATCTTCTGGTACTTCGGAAGGCAGTAGTGGAGATGCAACAGATAGCTCTAGTATACAATCTACTACAGAGGATAGCTCAACGTCGTCTCTAAAACAGTTCGAACCATCCAAGGGGAGAGGGAAGTTCATACAGAGACCTCGCAATCAAACAGGTCCAAGTCTCAGATCGAAACAACCTCAACAATATCAGAAACACTAATTATAAACTTATCATCTACCACGATTTCAGATGCTCAAACTCAAGTTCTTCAGCTAGGATTAGGGTTCGTCCCAACGGTGAAATATGACCCTTTTGTGATGAGAATTGCTTTCTTCCGGTTCTTTAGGAAGCTTCAATTGAAAATATTTTTTGAAGAGAATCCTCCAGGAATGGACATTTCAATTATGAAACGACCATCAAAATGGTGTCCCCCCTAGTTTTTTGAAGCCTTTTCTTTCAACGTTTAAAGATTTGGTCTTAAACGATTTAGACAAGTTGGAAGACCAATATTATGGGCAAAATAAAAATTTCAACCTTACTAAAACCTTAGGGTTGGCTCTTAGGGAATTGCAAGATAATGCTGATATAGTGATTATGAGAGTGGATAAAGGGGGCGCCATAACTGTCCAAGATCGAGGAGCATACCAAACAGAGGTTTATCGGCAACTGTCAGATACTGCGGCTTATGTGAAGCTGAATAAAGACCCAACAACAGTGCTTACATTGGAAATAGAAAAACTTATAGAAGAAGGCATAAAAAGAAAGTTTTTAACTCAGAAAGAAGCAGGATTTTTGTTAGAAGTAGGTCCTTCTACTCCAAAAATTTATATGCTGCCTAAGATACATAAAAGGCTACAAGACCCTCCGGGGCGACCCATTGTTTCTACTCGACGATCAATCCTTGAACCTTTGTCTAAATTTGTAGACTATTTTTTAAGATCTGAAGTCCCTAAAATTCCATCTTACTTAAAAGATTCTGCCCATTTGCTACGCATTATTGAGGAAAATAAAAATGTGGATAATATTACCTATTTTGTCACTCTGGATATAACATCTCTATATACAAGAATACCTCAAGAAGCTGCTTTAGAGGTGATTAAAGAGGTATTGATGTCGAAAGACTTGGGCAGATTTAACTATGAGTGGCTTTTGGAACTAGCCAGGTTAGTGATAACAAACAATTTCTTCTGGTTTGATGGGGACTTCTATAAACAAATTCAGGGAGTAGCAATGGGTGCTACCCTAGCTCCATCAGTAGCTAGCCTGTATGTTGCTTCTTTTGAACAACATAAAGTTTTTCCTGCTTCTAACTTTAAGCATGTCATCCTTTGGAAAAGATATCTGGATGATATTCTAATTTTTTGGGATGGATCTGAACCCGAACTGGAGAGTTTTTTACTGTGGCTTAACTCTCTCAACCCCTGCCTGAATTTTACTATGACCTACCATTGTGACCATATTTCATTTCTGGATATTCTATTAATGAAAGATAGACACCATCAAATTGAAACAACATTATTTCGGAAAGAAGTTGATAGAAATCATTTCCTTCATTTCTCCAGTTTTCACCCTTTTTTTCTGAAATTTAATATCCCTGTGAGCCAATTTCTACGTATTAGGAAACTATGTTCCTCTGAAGAAGAATTTGAAAAACAAGCCAAGGTACTTAGTGATCGTTTCTTTGAAAGGAGTTACTCTAAAAAATCTGTTTGACGAGCATATCTTAGAGCAAAATATGCACAAAGATCTCTTCTCCTTAGAGAGAAAGACGAAGATATTGAAGACGATCACCTAATAGCAGTACTGCCTTTCACACCTCTTAGTACTGCTTTTTTTGCTGTGATTAAGAACCATTGGCGGATTCTTCAGCTGAGCTCCCAATTTCAGAACTATCCGATTGCTTCCTATAAAAGAGGGAGGACAGTAGGAGAACTTCTATCTACACACAGATATGAAATTAAAAGAAGCGATGATGGAATTATATTTAATCATCAAGCCTGTACCCAATGTCAATGGTGCGATTTAACGCTACAAGGTCCTAGGTGGACTGATCCACAAACTAATAAGATCTATCGAGCTAGGTCAAATACATCTTGCCAGAGCTCTTCAGTTATTTATATGATCCAATGCCCTTGCCGATTACTCTATATAGGCAGGACGAGTAGGAAAATTAACATTTGTTTAACTGAACATAAATCTAGGATCAATACAGAGAACTTAGAGGCACCCCTTGTCCAACACTGGAAGGATAAGAAGCATAAAATCTCGGATCTGAAATGGCGGGTCATAGATCAGGTTATATGTGGGTGGGAGGGTGGCAACATTAAAGAAAAATTAAATTTTAAGGAACAGAAATGGATATACACATTGAATACTGTTATACCTTCAGGTTTAAATGCTGAACTCGAATGGTTTTCTTTAATCTAGAGTAGCTTTAGTTGTCCAATCAGGCAGGAGGTGTGTCTCACGCCAGAGTATACGTCACTCCGCTTTTAAACAGAACGCTGTGACTATTTATAGCCTAGAACGCCGCGGCCATGTTTCCTGATTAAAAATCTATAGCGGGAAGCATGAGTCGCTTGATATAAGGTATGTTTGAATGTTTGCTTTATTTATTGATACAAATCCTCTAGAAGTATTCTAAATAAGATAAGCTATAATATAGTTTTGTTATTTGCAGGGGGATTCCTTGATACAGCCCACTCGGGGCGAAACATAGTCTATGTCGGAGTGCCTACCCCCTCCCGCATAGATAAGATAAGTACTTCTTAAGTTAAATAAAATGTGTTAAAAAACAAAAAACTAAAACTGTTTATAAAAACGCTATAGAGACCTATGACGACCATGGTTGCCGTAATTAGTCTGTATGTTTTTTGAAGACACTATACATACAGCATGGTTTTCCGAGGTCTGTGGTTTTGAAAAAATTTATATAAAAAATTTACATATGAAACACTTGAAGACCTCTTTCAGTTAAATGTTTTATCTTTGGATGTCTAAAGAGGTTTAAAACTTTTGAGTCTGAGATAATAGATGATCTGGAGCTACCATATAGCTAATTTTTACAGTATAGAGCCAACAGCACTCAAGATTGTTGAGTTGTTCCCTTAAAAACTTACAAAAATAGAGATAGCGTTACCTATATTGCCTCTGGAAACCTCTTGAGGGAAAGTAAAGCAGTGAACATTGTCAGTAATGGGCTAAATGGGTCCCTTTGATAAAGGTCTTTCTAGTGCTGAATGCACATACTCAAATGGTATAGCTCAAAGCTTCTGTCAGGACAGCTCCTGAGTCCTGCCTGTTGTTTGTAAAGGCCTATGAAATTACAGTTTAATTTTCTCACTTTCAGGCACAAGTACAAGACCTGTAGGCACTGGAACTGAGCTCTTTGGATTTGTAGCTGCTTTGTGCCTGAATAAAAGTTTTCCTAAGTTGAAGGCACAAGTAGGAAACTTGCAGGTATTGAAAATGAACCAATTGGATTTCTAGTCATCTCTTGCCTGAATACATTTTTTTTCCTCCTCTGAAGGCATAAGTCAGGAACCTGTAGGTATTTTTACTGAATCCTTCGGGTTAGTATCTTATAATTCTTCTTCATGGGTGACTTCAATTATCTGGGGATAGATTGGAACCTAGACAACTCTAGCTGCAGTAGGGAAACCAAGTTCCTGGATGCTGTAGGTGATTGCTTCTTGGAACAACTTGTCAAGGAAAATACGAGAGGAAATGCAATTCTGGTCTTAATTCTAAATGAACTACGAGGACCGGCACAAGATATAGAAGTAGAAGGGACGCTGGGAAACCGTGATCACAATATGATCCACTTCAACCTAGACACAGGAACAAAAAAAATTGATCCATAACGACTGCCATGGCACTGAACATCCGAAAAGGGAACTATGAAGGGATGAGAGTCATGGTGAGGAAGAAGATTAGGAAGAGGATAAGCACTATAAATATGCTTGAGCAAGCATGGTCCCTTTTTAAGGACAGTCACCGAGGCGCAAAATCTATATACAGTATACCGCATATCAACAAGGGTTCCAAAAGGAAAAAGAACAAGGAACTGGCGTGGCTCACTGTAGCATTGAAGGAAACGATCAGAGACAAGAAGACTTTGTTTAAGGAATGGAAAAGGACAAAAATGGATAAAAACTGGAAAAAGCACAAACATCAAAGCAAGTGTCATAAGGCAGTAAGAGGGGCCAAAAGAAACTATGAGGAAAAAATAGCTAAGGAGGCAAAAAATTTTAAGCCATTCTTTCGATATATTATGGGGAAACGACCCATGAAGGAAGCAGTGGGGCCGTTAGATGGCCATGGAATAAAGGGAGTACTAAAGGAGGACAACGCAATCGCCGACAAACTGAACACATTTTTTGCGTCTGTATTTACCGAAGAGGATATATCCAATATACCAGAAGCCAACAGGCTATACACAGGAAATGAAGATGGGAGACTGACCGTGCCAACGGTCAGTCTAGAAGAGGTATGCAGATAGATTGATAGGCTTAAAAACAATAAATACCTGGGAAAAGACGGCATCCACCTGAGGGTAATCAAGGAACTGAAAGGGGTTATAGCTGAACTGCTTCAACTAATAGCCAATCTGTTGACCAAATCAAATTGGCAGATAGGCAAGGGGGACCCGGTCGACATCATATATCTAGATTTTCAGAAGGTGTTTCACAAGCTCCCGCATGAATGTCTACTTCGAAAAATTGCGAACCATGGAATCGAGGGTGATATACTCACGTGGATTAAAAACTGTTTATCGGATAGGAAACAGAGAGTGGGGGTAAATGGACAATACTCTGACTGGAAAAGCATCACGAGTGGAGTGCCTCAGAGTTCGGTGCTCGGGCCCGTGCTCTTCAACATATTTATAAACGACCTAGAAATTAGCACGAGTGAGGTGATTAAATCTGCAGATGATACTAAGTTATTCAAAGGAGTGAGGACACAGAAGGATTGCAAAGACCTGCAATGATACATACACACTCAAGGAATGGGCCGCAAAATGGCAAATGAAGTTCAACGTGGATAAGTGCAAGGTGATGCATGTAACAAAAATCATATGCACGAATATAGGATGTCCGGTGCTATACTCGGAGAGAGCACCCAGGAAAGAGACTTGGGAGTACTTGTAGACAAGTCAATGAAACTGTCCGCACAATGTGTGGCGGTGGCGAAAAGGGCAAACAGAATGCTAGGAATGATTAAGAAGGAGATCACAAACAGATCTGATAAAGTTATCATGCCATTGTATCAGGCCATGGTACGCCCCCACCTGCGTCTAACACTGGTCGCCATACATGAAAAAGGGACATAGTACTACTCGAAAGGGTCCAGAGAAGAGTGACAAAAATGGTTAAGGGACTGGAGGAGTTGCCTGGAGGGTCTCTTCTCCCTTGAAAAGAGGAGACAGAGGAGACATGATCGAAACATTCAATATATTGAAGGGAATTGACTTAGTAGAGAGAGAGAGAGAGATTGTTCACCCTCTCCAGGGTGGAGAGAACGAGAGGGCACTCACTAAAGTTACAAGGGGATAGATTCCGTACAAATGTAAGGAAGTTCTTCTTCACCCAGAGAATGGTAGAAATCTTCCAGAGGCTGTTATAGGGGAAAACACCCTTCAGGGATTCTAGAAAAGGTTACATAAGTTCCTGCTTGACCAGAACATACACAGGTAAGGCTAGACTCAAATAGGGTACTGGTCTTTGATCTGAGGGGCGCCACGTGAGCGGACCGCTGAGCACGATGGACCGCTGGTCTAGCCCAGCAGCAGCAAATCTTTTGTTCTTAAATCCATTCATTTGCTACACAATAAAAGAGAGAGAAAGTTACCATTCTGCTATGCAGATTAAGACTGAGAGGGAAGAAGCACTAGAGCAAGCCAAGAAAGCTTTCTAAGCTCTTCTAGGATCTGCTGAAGTAGATCCACACTGGCACTGTCAAGAATGGTGGCTCCCATGTGACTGTCAATAGATCTCAAAGTCCATGAAGAAAAATACTGTATCTAACCATGAAACGTGACTGTCAAAAGATCTCAAACTGGATGTATAATCTAACCATAAGTTGCCATTGTTTTCCAGGTCAAACACACAGCAACCAGCAGTGAACCATGCAATTTTGGTCTAGATAGGTGTCATTGTACACAGCATCCATTAATGCAGCTAAAGAGATCAGTCACTAAGTTTTATAGCAAACTTTAAAATGAAGAGAATGAAATACATAAGTGTGGCAGCTGTGTTTGAGGAAGTATCCATTTCTAAGCATGTCTGAGTTTTGTTCACAGGTGTTTGTGTGTTTGTTTCTCTATCTGTAGAGAAAAAGATAATGGTTACTGTGGATGGGCAGACTAGATGGACTATTTAGCCTTTATCTGCCATCATGTTTCTATGTTTTATATAAAGAGATTATGTACTTACCCTGGTAAGCTCTTTTCCAGTAGACAGGTTGATGAGGCTCTGTGGTGGAATGGGCAAGCATGAAAAATAAAATAGCCATCATATTTTCCTTCCATTGCTCTGAATTTACTAGTCAGGGTTTGTTTATAAGATAAGGTCCTATCGAAGGGCAAAGGAGGAGGGTTTAAATGGCTAGATAAAATTACAATTGGAGAAGCCAAAACACAAACCAGATAAGACAAACATGGGATAATATATTGACCTAAATATGTGTTTTGTGCTGAAGTCACTGGAAACAGGAGTAGGTCTTCTCTCAGGTCACTAGAATTAATATATAAGCTCTGTTGAAGACCAGAGAAGATACACACAGGCTGTAGCTTAGTTTTATGAAGTTCCATTGTTTCAATGTGTGCCCAGGCTGGTCTCCAAAGGCCTGTGTGGCAGATAAGGTTTGGTTTTGACCTGGTTGCTATAGAGATGGACTTTTCTTCTTACTACAGAGATTACATTCCAGGGGAGGGGGTTCCCTCTCCTTTTTGCAGGGTAAAGTTACAAATGCTAATTGGATATACAAAATGATGAATTAAATTTTAGTAAACTAATAACGTAGGGACTTTCATATTCAAGGGTTCAGATTGACATATAATTACCTCTAAAAATTGTACTGGAGGAGTCATATAGGAAAATGTAGGATTTGTGGGAGTGGATTGGCCACTCCCCTTTTTCTTTCACTGAGACACGGGATTTTCAGTGCATGCTCTTAAATGACTCAGTAACATGGGAGCAGTAGTTTGACTCTTAAAGAGAAATGATTTAAAGCTGTGTGAATGGATAATATTTCCTCTGTGAGTATATTATATTGTAATACTTTTTCCTGGTTTCTTCTGTACATTTTCTTTATTAGATAAGCTAGTATTAAAATGTAACTTTTAAGAATTCTTGTGTGAGGGGGACGGACACTCCCCCAATATGCATACAAGCGCCTTATATGGTATCAAGTATTCATGACCAATTATATGCAGGCAGTAAAATGTCATCATGTATTAGGTATATTTAAGTGAACCTAGCAGAACAGAATTTGGAGGGCGTTAAGTCAAGAAAGTTGCATTACACTCTCTGACTTGTAATGTTCCTCCATTGTACAAATGAATGCCTTGAAACAGGACTGTCTGTTGAATTTTAATAAAACAATATTTTATCTGAAATATTTGTACAATTATCATCATGTCAGTGCACCTATGGGCAGGGTAGAACCAAAACTCTGCTCAAGGTGAGACATTCTAGACAGATGGGTAGTGTCTCCATGGCCGTGTGCCATCTGCAGAAGGAATCTAGTCTGGATTTTTTCACTGTGCCTCTGCTGTACTTCACTATGCTCTCTAGCTCCACCTACAGCCCACGGAAAAGCCACATTCCTGGTACAATGCACTTGATGGAAACAGGAGACTGTTTCCCAAAAAGAATATAGGCTGATGAAATAGCCTTAGGATCCATCTGGAAATTGTAGCCCTGAACACAGGAGCGCCCCTCTTAATATAATGAGTCTTAACAAATGGTCAGACATGCAAAATTCATTAGTGACCTCCAGGTAGTGAAGAAGCACTCTGCACACATCCAGTTTCTTCAAAGGGCAATCTTGCATCTTGGAACCAGAAGGCTGAAAAGCAGGCAAATGCACTTCCAGATTAACATGGAAAGCAGAGACCACATTCAGCAGGAAGAAGAGAACCATACGCAGGGAAATCCCAGTCTCCAAGATGCAGAGGAGCAGTTCCCTACAGGAGACAGCCTTGAGTTCCGATACCCGCCGCGCTGAGATAACAATGACCATAAACATAGTCTTGAGTATCAAGTCCAAGAAGGAAGCATTCCAAAGGGGCTCAAAGGGAGCCTTGGTAAGGCTAAACAGCACCAAGTTAAGGTCCCAGGAAGGGAACGGCTGCTTGACTGGTGGGCTGATGCAAAGAGCCCCTTTCAAAAATCTGGTGAGAGGATGAGACACCAAAGAGGAACAACAAAAATGGGGTGGAAAAGTCTTATGGAGCGACTACACCTCCCCCACCACTTTTTTTTTAACTGGCGGTGATCCAAATAGCATGGAGGAAAGGCAGGTAAAGTCCCAGCCAGAAGTTCAGGCAGGGAGGGCACATAAACCACAATCCCGTTCCTATTACTCCTTTCCCAGAGCTAGGGAGAAACGTGAGATCCCAACAGCAGGGGGTGGAGTCAGCCCCCAAGCTCTGCAGTCATGGAAACTCAAATAGGCAGAGTGCAAAGTAATCAGGGAGGAGGCTCAGCTGTTCCTGATTGTAGGAGCCCAGCAGCACGCCAAGATAGCAGCTATCACCCTTCTCCTTCAAGCCAGCCAAGAAAGTTTGCAGGAGGCCTGCTCAGCAGGGAAGAGAGATTCACTCCAGAGAGGTACAATAACTTTCCTAGTACTTCTTGGGGTGAGGGGCTGGAAGTAGAGCCTGAAGAGGAAAACAAATTGAGAAGGTTGGGAGGCATTCAGAGAGGGGGATGGGAGGAACAGACAGAAGTGAAAGACTTCGAGGAGAGCCCTAATGCCCCGGAGCCAGCATGGGAAATGCTTAGTGAGGGAGACTTGGAAGAATGTATGTTTGAGGATGACATGGACACTGAGACCTGAGCAGAAAATAGGCTCCAGTCCATGCTAGGGCAGCAGTGCCCCAATGTAAGGAAAAGAGGAAAAGAAAAAGTATTTCCTAGAACCTCATTTTTCCCCGCTGCCCTCTGAGATAAAGTTCAGGATGTTGGGGGCATAATCGGATGGGCCTGAAGACCTTAGGAAAAGGGAGGCTTGCCCCACACAGCCTGGAGTCCAGGTTGTGAACGTCCTTCAAGGGGGCAGAGGGATAAAGAGGGAAAAGAGGGAAAGCCAAAAATGTTTTTTTTCCTCATGCAAATAAAGTGGAAAACTTAGTGGCAAAGTTTACTGGCACCTGTAGTGCGCAGTTGCGTGGCACCCTACTGGGGGGTAGGCGAAGCCACTGGTCCGGAGTGTGGACAGTACAAAGACAGTAAAGAAATTGCAGAAGCCTTTTTGCTTTCTTTTGGGAGGATTCCCTTTTGCGGACAAAGCTTGTCCGGACTTTGGCTGAGGCACATCGAGTGTGTCCTGGACTTGTGTAAAAGGAACTGGAAAATTGATGAATATGCCTATGGGACAAGTGTTTAGTTCGGGGGAAGTTGTTTTTTTTTTAATGCTTTAATAAACCCGGTGAAGTTTTGGTGAAAAGTCCAGTGTACGGGTTTTTCCTTTGACCAACCATACAAAAGGCGTTCGTAAAATCTTACCTATGGTCCGAGCTGTGTTTTCCTACCTACTCAGGATCTGGCCCAGCCACAATATGGACAAGCTGACTCAAACATACCAACCTGGCCTCTACAAAAGATGATATTGGTTTTATACAAAACATACCTAAAAGATTAGCTATATAATAAGAAACAAATATATCTTGTAAAGCAAAGTGCAACAAAATATTAATGAACAATTATCCTTCAACACTAATTTCTAATGCAAAAGTGTCTATAAATATTTTTACAGCAGATAAATAAATTAAATAATCCCATAGTGTCTTTTTTGATACCAAGCATTTTCCCTATAGAGACAATAGGGCTAGTTTAGGCATGAGCCAGATGAGACACTCATTCAGAGTGCTGAAGCCCATGGCTGCCAAAGCCTGCTTCACTCTTCACACTGCTAAGCTTTTGTTCATTTGCTCTCACAAAAGTTGGTATAAGGTGCCATTATCTTTTGAAACAGCTCTGAAATAAAGCTTTTCAGTATATTAGGTTCTATGTACTCTGAATATAACCTTCTCACATAAAGTCTTACCCAATAATGCGAGTGTCAAGCCACAGAGATTCTCCCTTCCAAACAGCCCAATATTGATTAATGTATTGTCCATATCTGTTATTGGCTAGGAATAACATCAGAAGAAAAGCCTTATACTCCCCATCATCTCACAAAATTATCCATATATCTAAAATTGTTATATTGTTTATCAGAAAATGGATGAAATCATTCTCTACCTGTTTGTTTTTCCTTTCACTCTAGTACAAGACATGCAGTTATTTGAACAATAAAAAATCTGAACTGCACATACCCAGGTCATCAACAGTATAGAGAATTCATCTGAAATAGGTAGCCTATTATATGTTATAACCTCTCATTGATCCTTTCTTATAATTAAGCATAAATTCTCTAAATCTTATGTTGACCCTTTGATTTGCAAGCTTCTCCTACAAAACATGTAACACAAAAAAGGTAGCATATCATTTAAAATCATCTCATTACCTGCCTCTTCCAGGACAAAAGAAGGTCTAGCAGACTGATAATAAAAGCAGGTACAGAAACAAGAGAATACAAAAGTAAATGATAGCACTGTTTAAAATGAAAGCCATCAATACATCCTAGAATGAACCATACTCCCCCACACTTTGAGAAGTATAGCAGTTGTTATATATTCAAGCTTAAGCATTTTAAACAGTAAAGCTTGCTGTCTTAAAATATATTTGAAACTAGCCTTTGCATTCTGGGTTAGGTCTGAGAAATGCTAGAAAAGCCCTACAATTTGGCTTTCATATCTCTGAATTGGTATTTCAATGACAGATGTTTGTTGTGGCAAAAACCTCTGTCAGAACAAAATTAGGTGATCTATCATTTTAAGATATGGTCTTCATATACTGTTTACTCGAAGATATCACTTGCCTCAAGCCAATTTTGACCAAGAACATTCTGTGATATGGAAGTGATTTGTATATCATCATTTTTGTGATAAATGTAGCTCTTGAACACAAAATAACCTACCATTCCACAGTATTACAGTTAAAACTCCTATACCAGTAAATCTGTAGTAGTGTTTTTATTACTACTCACACATCAAGACTTTAGTGTGTGCTTTTCTCCTGCTGAATATGATCATTGTTAAATTAAACCTTAAAAGATAAAGAGCTATATAATATATTTAGCTTTTTTTTTTTTTTTTACTTTACTTGTAATATTCTTTTCCTAGAGGTAATATGTAGAAATAAAACAAGAACATAAAGGATAAAAAATACCTTTTTATTGGACTAACTTAATGTAGTTTATGATTAGCTTTCAAAAGTAACCCCTTCTTCCTCAGATCTGCAGGAATGGAACAGGGTCAGTGCTGGCGAGAATGGGACGGGGGTAGAGAGATCCCACAGGCACTGGAAAAATGTGTCCCTCTGTCATTCTCTAGTTGTGGGCAAGCCCTGCTCTGCTCTTTGTGACCCTGGGCAAGTCACTCAATCCTCCATTGACCCAGGTACATTAGATAGATTGTGAGCCCACCGGGACTTATAAGGACCAATGACTGAGTACCTGATGTAAACCGCTTAGAAAATTAATAGGTGGAATATAAACAACTAAAATAATTAGGTTCTTACCATGTTAATATTTTTTTCTAGTAGATAGATATGTCTTTCTGGTGGTGGAGAGTTGTTCCAGCCCCCTAAGCAAGAGGAAGCCAAAATAAGTGCTCCCTGCTGGAACCCTTGAGAAAGCCAGTTTTGGCGAAACGGGTCTCGTCGGGCACATAAATGATGGGGCAAGTAAACTGTATTGCAATAAAGGATAAGTAATAAATATTTACCCAGTTGCTGATTATTTCAAAGATTGAGCGAATTATGCTATCTACAGACTGGACGAGTGATATCCCCATGCAAACGAGCCATGGAGAAGGAATCCGCTCCAGCTTTTGAATCTCTCCTCCTTCAGTTTGTATTAAAGCAGGCAATAACCCAACATAGAAACACATGTGAAGGAGAGGTGCTAGGAAACTCTCCAAATTATAACTGCTCTGCGCTGAAACCATAATAAACATGCTGAAGGAACTTAGGGAAGTTCTGGTAGCTCCGCTGACTGATCTTTTCAACGAGTGTCTAGAGCAGGGGTGCCCAATACGTCGATCACGATCGACTGGTCGATCACTCAGGCAACTCCAGTCGATCGCAGAGCTGGGTTCCCTTCCCTTCTGTTTTTTTTCCCCCTCCTGACTGGCCCGCTTCTTGAAGAACGCCAGACAATCAAAAGTCAGCTCATTCAGTCCCTGCCGCTCTCCAGGCCCTCCAGGCTGCCGCTGCTGGTGGAGGAGGAAGAGGAGTCCTCGGCGCAGAGCAGGCAGCAGAGGGATGTAACGCGCTCTCGTCCTTCTGGCAGTGAACATGCTTGAAGGAGCGGGGAAGGGAGTCGGGTTTAGGTAGCAATCGAGAGGGGTGCTGGCCGGAGACACGTTAATGTAGTCAGCGCAGGGCAGCTTGCCCTCGTTGCTCTCCACGGAGAGTTTGGGCTTGGCCCCGTTGGTCCACATCTTGCTGTAGCCGTCGGACGAGCAGCTGCTGCTGGGTGACATCCGGCTTTCTCCCTGGCCTCCCGGTACTTTTAGCAATTCTTGCAGGTTGCCATTGGCCTCAGGAGCTGTCTTCCCTCTGCCGTGGTCCTGCCCCTCCTCTGAGTCAGAGGCAGGATTGGGGCAGAGGGAAGACAGCTCCTGAGGCCTATGGAAACCTGCAAGGATTGCTAAAGTACCAGCGATCCTCTCTGCAGGCTGCTCCCTGCAGGAATTAGGTCAAAGGATATGGGAGGGTAGGGAGGAACATGCAGGTCTTCAGGGGGGGGAGGGCAGGGGCAGGCCTTCAGGGGGAAATGTGCAGGCCTTCGGGGGGTGCAGACCTTCAGGAGGACAGGCAGGCCTTCAAGGGGTGGGGTGTAAGCCTTCGGGGCCCTGCTGTAGAAATACACAGAGGGAGGGAGGGAAGGAGGGTTCAAAGAGACGTGAATATGCCGGACTTTGAGGGGGGGAAGAAATAATGGGTCTAAAAACAGAGGAGTGGGTGAGAGATGGTGGATTTAAGGAGGGAAGGAACAGAAAGGGAGAGAAGTTGGACACAAGGGATGGTGTGGAGGGGGGAAAGAGATACTGGATAGGAGGGTAGTTGGATAGAGAAAGGGAGAGATGGTGGACCCTGGGGTGGTGGGGAAGGAGGGAGAGATGCTCAATGAAAGGGTAGTTGAGAAAGGTGGATCTGTGGATGGAGATGAAAAAAAGGAAAGATGCCAGACTTCCAGGGGAGGGAAGGGAAATGAAAGGGGAGGACAGAGATAGAAGATGGATGCTAAGCACAGAGAAAGAAGGAGACCCTGGCAAGCAAGTTATCAGAAGACAACCAGAGCCTGGGACCAACAAGATTTGAATAATGTCCAGACAAAAAGGTAGGAAAAATGATTTTATTTTCAATTTAGTGATCAAAATGTGGCCATTTTGAGAATTTATATCTACTGTCTATATTTTGCACTATGGCACCCTTTTACTAAACCGCAATAGTGTTTTTTAGCGCAGGGAGCTTATGAGTATCGAGAGCAGCGCAGGGCATTCAGCACAGTTCCCTGCACTAAAAACCGCTACTGCGGTTTAGTAAAAAGGGAGGGGGTATATTTGTATATTTTTGTATGGTTGTTACTGAAGTGACATTGCATAAAGTCATCTGCCTTGATCTCTTTGAAAAAAAAACCCAGAATATAAATGATAATTAACATTTTCTCTGCGTACAGTGTGCTTTGTGTTTTTTTAAATTTTATTGTTGGTAGATCATTTTGACTTGGTCATTTTAAAAGTAGCTCGTAAGTCCAAAAAGTGTGGGCACCCCTGGTCTAGAGTCAGGAGTGGTGCCGGAGGACTGGCGAAGGGTGGATGTGGTCCCTCTCCACAAAAGTGGAAGTAAGGAAGAAGTAGGGAATTACAGGCCGGTAAGTCTGACTTCTGTTTTAAGCAAATTAATGGAAACACTTTTAAAACTGAGAATGGTCAAATTTCTGTAATCCTATGGATTACAGGACCGGAGGCAATATGGATTCACTTGAGGTAGGTCTTGTCAGACAAATCTGATCAATTTCTTTGACTGGGTGAAAAGAGAATTGGATAGAGGATGTGCACTAGATGTGGTGTATTTAGATTTTAGCAAAGCCTTTGACAGTGTTCCACACAGATGTCTAATAAATGTCCAAAGCAAAGAAAACCAAGGGGTGAAGAAAGCCATAAAAGATAAGGACTTCTTTAAAGCATGGAAACACCCGAAAACAACCGAAACTTGGAAAAACACAAGGATGATAAGAAGTGTCATAGGGCGGTGAGGGATGCCAAAAAGGACTATGAGGAAAAAATTGCACAGGAGGCCAAAAACTTCAAGCCCTTCTTCAGGTACGTGAAAGCGAGAAAACCCGCAAAAGAGGCGGTGGGACCGCTGTACGACCAGGGAAGTAAAGGGTACATCAAGGAAGACAAACAAATTGCAGACAGACTAAATTCCTTCTTTGCGTCTGTCTTTACGAAGGAGGACACTGCAACAATTCCAGAAGCAGTGAAAGTATTCAAAGGAGTAACAAAGGACAGCCTTACCACAGTAGAAGTGGACTTGGACCAAATTTACCGCCAGATCGAAAAACTCAAGAGTGACAAATCTCTTGGACCAGACGGAATTCATCCGAGAGTCTTGAAAGAGCTAAAAGTGGAAATCGGAGAACTATTGCAAAAACTTGCCAACCTGTCAATCAAAACAGGACAGATACCGGATGACTGGAAGATAGCAAACGTCACGCCGATATTAAAAAAAGGATCAAGAGGAGTGCCAGGCAACTATAGACCTGTGAGTCTCACGTCGGTCCCTGGGAAGATGGTTGAGGCCCTGATCAAGGATAGCATAACCCGGCACTTAACACACGACCTGATGAGAGCCAGCCAACATGGATTCAGGAAAGGGAAGTCATGTTTGATGAACCTACTTCAATTTTTTGAGACAGTGAACATACAAATTGATAATGGAGAACCGGTGGATATTATATACTTGGATTTTCAGAAAGCGTTCGACAAGGTTCAGCATGTAAGACTTCTCAGGAAACTGCAAGGCCATGGAATAGAAGGAGATATACTAAGATGGAAAGGCAAATGGCTGGAGAACAGAAGGCAGAGAGTGGGCCTAAATGGGAAGTTCTCAGACTGGGAGAATGTGACTAGCAGTGTGCCCCAGGGCTCAGTACTTGGGCCCATCTTACTTAATATTTTCATCAACGACCTAGAGGATGGAACATCCAGTGAGATCATCAAGTTTGCAGATGACACCAAGCTATGCCGGGCAATCAAATCACAGAAGGACAGTGAGGAACTCCAGAGCGACTTGAAACGATTGGAGAAATAGGCAGATAAATGGCAGATGAAGTTTAATGTGGAAAAATGCAAAGTGATGCACTTAAGCAGAAAGAATAAGGAACACAAGTATAGTATATCAGGTGAAACTCTGGGAAAAACCGAACAGGAAAAGGACTTGTGTCTATTAATTGATAGGATCCTGAAGCCATCGGCGCAAAGCACGGCGGTAGCGAAGAACGCAAATAGAATGCTATGCATGATAAAGAAGGGAATCACGAGTAGATCGGAGAAAGTAATAATGCCACTTTATAGAGCGATGGTCAGGCCACACTTGGAATACTGCGTCCAGCATTGGTCTCCATACCTAAAGAAGGATATAAAAATGCTGGAGAGGGTGCAGAGACGAGCAACGAAGCTAATAAAGGGTATAGAGAACTTGGAATATGAGGAACGACTTAAGAGACTGGGATTGTTTTCCCTTGAGAAGAGGAGATTGCGAGGGAATATGTTCAAGACTTTCAAAATACTGAAAGAAATCGACAAAATAGAGCAGGAAAAAAAAATATTTACAATGTCCAATGTGACGCGTACAAGAGGACATGGACTGAAGCTAAGGGGGAACAAGTTCAGGACAAATATCAGGAAGTTCTGCTACACGCAACGAGTGATGGACACCTGGAATGCTCTCCCGGAGGAGGTTATTGCGGAATCCACCGTTCTAGGATTTAAAAGCAAACTAGATGCACATCTCCTTGCGAGAGGCATAGAGGGATATGGGTGACTAAAATTACGTCAGGTGTACACCTGGCTGGGCCTCCGCGTGTGCGGATCGCCGGACTTGATGGACCGAAGGTCTGATCCGGAGATGGTGCTTCTTATGTTCTAAATAAACTGAGTGCCTTTGGGATGGGTCCCAAAGTGACGGGCTGGGTCAAGAACTGGTTGAGTGGAAGGCGACAGAAGGTAGTGATCAATGGAGATCGCTCTGAGGAAAGGGATGTTACCAGTGGTGTGCCTCAAGGTTCTGTTCTTGGGCCTGTTCTTTTTAACATTTTTATAAACGATATTGCTGAAGGGTTGTTGGGGAAGATTTGCATCTTTGTGGATGATATGAAAATCTATACTGGAGTAGACATGCCGGATTGTGTGAATAACATGAAGAAAGACCTGGCGAAGCTTGACGAATGGTCTGAAATCTGGCAGCTAAAATTTAATGCTAAGAAATGCAAGGTCATGCATTTGGGCTGCAAAAACCAAAAGGAATGGTACAGATTAGGGAGTGAAGAGTTTATGTGCATGACAGAAGAGCGGGACTTGGGTGTGATTGTATGTGATGATCTTAAGGTGGCCAAACAGGTTGAAAAGGTGATGACGAAAGCTAGGATGATAGGTTGCATAGGGAGAGGTATGGCTAGAAGGAAAAAGGAGGTATTGATGCCCCTGTTTAAGACTTTGGTGAGACCTCATTTAGAATATTGTGTACAATTCTGGAGGCCACACCTTCAGAAAGATATAAAGAGGATGGAGTCGGTACAGAGGACGGCTACTAAAATGGTATGTGGTCTTCATCATAAGTCGTTTGGAGACAGACTTAAAGATCTCAATCTGTATACTTTGGAGAAAAGGCGGGAGAGGGGAGATATGATAGAGAAGTTTAAATACCTACTTAATGTAAACACGCATGAGTTGAGTCTCTTTTATTTGGAAGGAAACTCTGCAATGAGAGAGCAAAGGATGAAGTTAAGAGGTGATAGGCTCCGGAGTAATCTAAGGAAATACTTTTTTACAGAAAGGGTGGTAGATGAATGGAATAGTCTTCCAAAAGAGATGGTAGAGACAGAGACTGTGTCTGAATTCAAATGGGCCTGGGATAGGCACGTGGGATCTCTCGGAGATAGAAAGAGATAATGGTTACTGCGGATGGACAGACTAGATGGGCCATTTGGCCTTTATCTGGCATCATTTTTCTATGCTAAACATTGCCATTAAAACAATCAAACAATTATGGAACTCAAGTATAAACCCAATGTGTTACAGCCTCCAAAACTGAACACAATATTTCAAGTTTGGCCTCACCAATGACCTATATAGGAGCATCAACATCTCCTTTTTTCTGCTGGTTATTCCTCTTTCTATACAGCCTAGCATCCTTCTAGTTACAGTCACCACCTTATTATACTGTTTAGATGCCTTTAGATCCTCAGACACAATCATCCTGAGGTCCCTCTCTCTGTCAGTGCTAATCAGCCTCTCACCTTCTAGCACATACGGTTCCCTTGGATTTCTACCTCTACCACCACCACCACCACCAGTCCCCAATGCATCACTCAGCACTTCTTCACATTGAATTTTAGTTGCCAGTTATTAGATCATTCTTCTAACTTTTGCAGATCCTTTTTCAAGTTTTCCACTTCCTCCGGGTTGTCCACTCTGTTACAAATCTTGGTATCCTCCACAAAAAGGCTAACCTTACCTTCTAACCCTTCATCAATGTTGCTCACTAACATGCTGAAAAAAATTGGTCCCAGTACCAATCCTTGAGGCACACCACCACTCACCTTTCCCTCCTCCAAGTGAATTCCATTAACCACTACCCTCTGGTGTCTGTCTGTCCACCAGCTTCTAATCCAGTTCACCACTTTGGGCCCCGACATCCAAATTTCAGCCTGGAGTCAAACTTTGTGATTAAAATAGAAGGTAGGCGCAGGAGATAACTGACAGAGAGGGCCTCCAGAAAAGATATTAGCAAAGTAAAAACCTAATCTCTTTTTCTAGTGCACTAGGTGTGTCATTCTAGATACCAAAGCAGTCCCAGAAAGTTAGGGCAGGGCCACTGCACTGGCTCGCACCAATGAGGACCCAAAAGTGGAGTTGTCCCTTACCGCTACATCCACTCTATAAAAACTTGAAAAAGTATGCAAACTGGACCAAGTTGCTGCCATACAAATCTCCTCAGGGGAGACCGCCTGAGCTTCCGCCCATGAAAAAGCCACACTTCAAGTTGAATGTGTCTTTACAGAGACTGATGACTGTTTACCACAAGCAAAATATGCTGAAGGACCTATGAATCCATCTGGATATTGTGGCCTTAGAAGCTGAAGTACTGCATCTAGCCCGACTAATGAGCAGAAAAAGATGGTCAGATCACCTGAACTCACTGGAGACCTCAAGATATCGTAGAAGCACTGGTCTCACATCAAACCTTTTCAGAATCCACCCTTCATCAAACCTATGGACTGGAATGCTGGCAATCCAACTTCGTGATTGACCTGAGAAGCCGAAACAACCTTTTGTAAAAAAAAAAGAACGAAATGAAGCACAAAGAGACTCCAGCCTCTGTGAACTTAAGGAAAGGCTCTCTGTAAGAAAGAGCCTGTAGCTCCAAGATTCTTCTCGCTGAGGTAATAACAACAGGAAAAATGACTTGAGCATCAAAACCATCAATGACACTTCATTCAGCAGCTCGTATGTGTAGCTTGATTGAGGCCCTGCAAAACCACAATAAGGTTCCATGAAGGAAATGGGTGTTTTACCGTGGGACTGAGCAGCAGCACTTCCGTTAGGAATCTGGCTGTGTCAAATAGGACATCAATGTAGCCCTACACTCTCTAACCCTGGACAAGAGAGTCCCACCAATGTAAGCCCCTTGTCAACTCCTGCCTGAAGAAAGGCTGTCACGGAGATCAGAGCAAAGAAAGGCTCTGCCTTCTCTTTAATGCAGCAGTGGTCAACTTTCATTTAAATTTTGAGTAACTAGTCCTGGCTTTTCTTTTTTATTCATTTACGGGTTACTTACATTTCCCATGCTAGTTGGGTCCTCCCCCTTGTTTAAATAATGCTACTATATATTCCTTTAAAGCACCTTATATTTAATAAGATTGCTCAGTACACTTTTAAATATTTAAATTATGAATAGGATTATCATTATATTTATTCATTCAGATGTTTATATATGGCATTTTTACAACCAATCATGATGCTTGACTAAGCATGCCTAATACGCATGCGCCAGCGTCTTTTAGGATTTAAGCGCCATTTTGAGTTGAATCTGATGTGATTTTAATGGATCAACTGAATAAGTGAAGTAAGTTTTTGTGTGCTAATAGAAATGTTTGGTAGACATTTTGAATGAATCGTTAATATATGTTTTCTTTTTTCTTTATGCAGCACTTTATCCTTGTGCGAGAAACATAGCATTTGTCACTTCATGTTTGTGCAATATAGCACTAGAGCACTTTAATCTTCATATAGTGCCTCATCAACTGCAGATAAGTTATATTTTTCTGTGCATTAAGTAATTAGATTCATTCAAATACTGTTATGATGCTATCTTTAAAAAAGTTTAAAAAATATTTTATTAATGATTAGCTATTAGGATAGGATGGAGGTTTTTTGATCAATGAAACAAAACTCAACACAATTCTTAGGGTGAATTACATATGATCCCTAAGTGGTGAGTCTGAGATATTTTCCTCCATTTAGGCTTTATTTCTAGAATATCAACTTGTAGTGGTACTTACTATAAGCAGAGACCATTATAGGTTTTTGGCTCTGAGTATTCCTTGCACGCTAATGCCGCACACTCAATAGCAATGCCATAAAACAAAGAGATACGGAACTTCTTTGACCACAGATCCCTGAGAAAGGTCTGGCTGAACTTGCAGTCTAAGACTTGTGCCCTTCTGAAAACACACTAGTTCTGCATACCATGGTCTGTGATGTCAATCTGGAAGACTGATTCCTAATGGCTTGCAATCCTGTGGAGTGTCTGGCCTATTATGGGTTATAGAGGAAACACGTATAAGAGCTCCCTCTTTGGCCATGACTGGACTAGAAGTTCCAGCCCTGTGCTTCCGGCCTCGGATCTTCGACTGAAGAGTCAGAACACATTCTTGTCTCTTGTTGTCGCCATCAAATTGAATATTGTGAAACCCCAGCGGCGAACAAAGAGTTGTAAGGCTGCAGCAGACAGTGCCCATTTTCCCAGAACCAGCATCTGTCTTTTGCAGAAATCAGCCTGGACGTTGTATATTACCAGTACATCACCACTGAAAATGCCTGAAGATGAAACTCTGCCAACCTACAAAGTAAGCAGGCCTCCAGACAGAGCTGTACACTCTTGGTGTTCCTTGGTAAATGACATACTCTACCACATAGCATTCTTCGCGAAGAATCAGACTGCTTGCCCTCCAGATTCTTCTCCAGCCTTTGCAATGCAAATTGAATAGCACAAGTACCAATCTGTTGATCAACCACTTATTTTGGGAGGCTGACCAACACCCTGGATCAGGTGTCTATTGCAGTGAGTCCCCCAGTCTAAAGGCTGGCATCTACTGTCACAATTACCCATGAAGCTATTCTGAGGGGCATATGCCTTAAAAACACCTGTGGACGGAGCCACTAGCTCATACTGGCTCAGGCCTCAAAAGTCCACAACAGAAACAACTGCAGGGAGTCCGACTGAGGTGACCACCTCAACAGTAACACACACTGGAGAGACCACATGTGGGCCTTCGCCCAAGGGACAACATCTATTGTGGCTGCCATGGAGTCTTGACCTTGGAGGTAGTGCCACATGGATGGAGCTGATCAGGTCAATAAGCTCATTATCTGGGAGTAAAGTTACTATTTGTATGCTGGTGGAAGGTTTGCAAAGCTTCTGTGTTGAAGACTCCAAGATATTCCAGGGATCGGGATGGAGCCAGATGGCTCATTCAGAAAGATATCTAAACAGTGTAATAAGGCAGTGCATGACCTGAACCATGTGGGCTATCACTTATTCTCCTTCCGGGAATGAAGGAGCTCTGATCAGCCATGTATGGATGAACCTGCAAGCCCAAGTTGTATAGAAGGGCAGCTACCACTACCATCCTCTTGGTAAAGGTGCAAGGAGGTATCACCAGCCTAATAGGGAAGTGATGATTTTCCAGAACATGAAGTGTCAGGAACTTTCTGTGTTCAAGAAGATGGTAATGTGCAGGTAGGCCTTTGTCAAATCCAGTGAGGCCAGAAAATTCCCTCGGTGCCTCTATGTGAAAGCGTGGCACTTTCAATGCTGCAGTAATTTGTGAAAGATCCAGAATGAGTCTCCAGTCATTTGAGCCTTTCTTGGGCATGACATATCTTACCGAGCCTGAATCTTCAGGCAGCATAAACTCTATGGACTGAATATTTAATAGTATATGAACTGTGGCTGCGAGCTTGCTTGTTTTCTCTAGTTGTCCCCACCAGAGTGTCCACAAACCAGCCTGTTAGAGGCTGGGTAAATTCAAGCTTGTAACTGCTCTGAATGATCTCCAGCACCCAATGGTCTGATGAGATCTGTGCCTAGGCCCCCCACATACACTGAGAGCCATCCTCCTTTCATCAGAAGACTGTTCGGGATTGTGCTTCTTGGAGGTTGGAGCAGAACTAGAACTGGAGGCTTAGCTCTGACTGGAGCCTGAGAATCTCTAGCTCCCTAAAAGGATCTCTGAGAGGAGGTTCCACCTGAATACTGTTGAAAGTGCCTTAAGCCACAGAAGCCACAAAAATTAGACCATCGAAAGCTTCTAGAGCAGTGGTTCCCAACCCTGTCCTGGAGGACCACCAGGCCAATCGGGTTTTCAGGCTAGCCCTAATAAATACCTATCTATGCTGTGATCAAGATTTTTCCAGGTTACTTAGAGGCATGAAACTCTACAAGGAAGGGGTATACCCTCCCAAGAATGGAACAGAGTTCACTTTCCAATCATTGTAACTGTTTCAATAAAGATCACACTTCAAGCTAGGATACAGATAAATAAAGAATGTATCACAATTTTTCAATGCTTCAATGTATCATTGCTTTCTTTTTTTCATGAATAGTGTTAAGTTAACATCACTGAAACTGGGTAAGTTATAAAATAATAACTTAACTTTATGAAGGGTTTGGGGTCCCAACGTGGCCCCGTTTCGCTTTTTTCCTGCAGTTTGAGAATAACTTTGTGAAGAGAGAGCAATTTCCAGCAGTGAAGCAATTATACATCACCAATTCTAATATTATTCAGAGTTTTAAAGGACTTTTATCAAATTTATGATTGGGTCTCCTGAGGAAGAAAGCGAAACGGGGCCACGTTGGGACCCCAAACCCTTCATAAAGTTAAATTATTATTTTATAACTTACCCAGTTTCAGTGATGTTAACTTAACACTATTCATGAAGAAAAGAAAGCAATGACACATTGAAGCATTGAAAAATTGTGATACATTCTTTATTTATCTGTATCCTAGCTTGAAGTGTGATCTTTATTGAAACAGTTACAATGATTGGAAAGTGAACTCTGTTCCATTCTTGGGAGGGTATACCCCTTCCTTGTAGAGTTTCATGCCTCTGAGTAACCTGGAAAAAATCTTGATCACACCATAGATAGGTTACTATTGTAACAGCAAAGTCAGTTCACATTTTTGACTAAAGCAATTTCTGACTTTCCCTAGTTTTTACTAGTATTACCCCCGTGATATCAGAAGGAAATAGCCCTAATAAATATGCATGAGAGAGATTTGCATATAATGGAAGTGATAGGCATGCAAATCTGTTCCATGCATATTCATTAGGGCTAGCCTGAAAACCCGATTGAACTGGTGGTCCTCCAGGACAGGGTTGGGAACCACTGTTCTAGAGGCTTACAATCTGTCAGGTAAAGATTTTAGCCTACAATCTGAAAGGTTGGTCAGAAGATCGTCCAGTCCCTTTCCAAACAAGATTTACCCCTTGAAAGGAAGTTTGCTGAGGATAGCTTTGGTGGAGGAATCTCCAGCCCATTGCCTGATCCAGAGCATTCTGCGGTCTGAGATCGAGCAAGCCGAAACTTTGCTCATGACTGATAATATCATAGAACACATTGACTATATAGTCCACTCCAACTAATATGAGTTGTGCCAAAGGCCTGCCGTCAGCTAGCTCAAGCCCCCGCCACCTGGTATGACACACGTGTCACAAAGGAAGCTGCTGCAGCTGCTTTGATACAAGGCTAGCACTTCAAAAGTATTTGAAGAATCATATCCACTCAGTGATCCTGCATATCCTTAGTAGAATTGTATGCTTGGTTACCTGTGCTACCAAGGAATCTACTTTGGGCTGAGTGAACATCTACTGACACTCCTGTGCCATCGGGTACAGCCAAGCCATTATCTTAGCTACTTTAAGGAATCTATCAAGAGCATCGTAATGCTCCACTGTTGTCAGGATGTCAGTGAAATGCTCCACTGCATACCCCTCCATGACTGTTCCTCATCCCTAAAGAGCAAAAGGGAGGCTAAGTCAACCGCTCCCACACATGTGCGGCACGTGCTGCAAGGATGCTTTTTGGGTGCCCATCCAGCACAAACCTGGAATGAATTAGGGGTAAAGGAGACAGAGCACTCCATTCCTGCTAGTTTTGATGCAAAGCAAGGTGATTTGAAGTTTCTGGAGAGTTAAAAAAAAAAATTTGGAAATCCAACGCTTTAATAATAATAAATAAACTTATTTTTGTATACCGCCATACCTGAAAGTTCAAGGCGGTTCACAACTATTGAACATGATACAAACAGTGCAAGTTATTTAGAAAAAAAATGTCAACACATTAAAGGGCATACAGTGGAAAGAAATACATACAATGTAAAATACATGCGATATAAAAGAATGTAGAGAATTTTACAAAGAATAAAAGATAAAATGTATTTAAGATCCTAGCCTATTAAATAATTGAGTTTTTATCTGTTTTCTAAAATCAAGATAAGAAGAGGCTTCTAGGGGACTAATTCTTTGACTAATTGAGGATGTCGGTGGAGAATTGCCTTGAGCCCTGTGTCTCCCGCAGCAGCGTCGGGCTTGGTTGCAGATTCGGGCAGGCATTGCCAGAAACGGACCCCTGACGTCATCGGGTCCGTCTCTTCCTTATTTCCTCTGCCTTAAAACCCAGAACGCTGCCGCGGTTGAACTAGGAGCCATTCTTTGACTAATTGAGGACGTCGGTGGAGACTTGCCTTGAGCCCTGTGTCTCCCGCAGCAGCGTCGGACTTGGTTGCAGATTCGGGCAGGCATTGCCAGAGACGGACCCCTGACGTCATCGGGTCCGTCTCTTCCTTATTTCCTCTGCCTTAAAACCCAGACCGCTGCCGCAGTTGAACTGGGAGCCATTCTTTGACTAATTGAGGACGTTGGTGGAGACTTGCCTTGAGCCCTGTGTCTCCTGCAGCAGCGTCGGGCTTGGTTGCAGATTCGGGCAGGCATTGCCAGAGACGGACCCCTGACGTCATCGGGTCCGTCTCTTCCTTATTTCCTCTGCCTTAAAACCCAGACCGCTGCCGCAGTTGAACTGGGAGCCATTCTTTGACTAATTGAGGACGTCGGTGGAGACTTGCCTTGAGCCCTGTGTCTCCCGCAGCAGCGTCGGGCTTGGTTGCAGATTCGGGCAGGCATTGCCAGAGACAGACCCCTGACATCATCAGGTCTGTCTCTTCCTTATTTCCTCTGCCTTAAAACCCAGACCGCTGCCGCAGTTGAACTGGGAGCCATTCTTTGACTAATTGAGGACGTCAGTGGAGACTTGCCTTGACACTATCCTTCCAAGCAGGCATCTGGAACAGCACCCTAAGTAACATCCTCCTGAATTCCTCGACATACCAATCTTTCAGAAAAGCAATGAAAACTCACCTATTAAACAAATTTATTTGAACTCCCTCCTTCAAACCTGACTTCCCCCTCCAACTTCTCCTATCTCTCCTCTCTCACTGTAGTAAGATTTATGGTTGTACTAAATAGCATAACATAAATAAGTTACGTGTCTCTTTGTTGCTAGGGAAAACCATAAACTCCTTACCCAAGGTTCGTTATTTTGTCAGTTTATACTAAGAATAGAGACCCAGGATTTATGAAATACTTTTATTATGAAAATAGAAAAATATAATTAATAAGCCAGCAGCAATAACTAATTATTGTTCACAAAATATCCGAATACATATATGAAACTCAGTACATAGTTCTCACATCACACTTGCTAGATAAGAGTAAAACTAATTCTTACACTCTAAATAATTCCTTATAATAATAATTCCTGATTAGCAGCAACTAAAATATAGCTTATCACCTCAGGTACTGTCACTTCCTTGACAATAGAATTCTCTCTCTAACCCAGCTGAAAAGACAATAGAATTTCTTATTCTCACCACATAGATCAGGCCTCAGCAAAATCGGGGAGAAGGAATCGGTGTCTTTCCTCTGCTTAGTAGATATAGAAATTCTTCTGATTAGGAACAGTCCATCAGCCACTGGAAAAGCTGTAAATTAGGCTGGCAGCAAAAGTTTCCTTTATATGATGGAATCCAGATCTGTAGAAAGTCCGGTTTCTCTCTCTCAGGCAGAGAGTCACAAGAGGTAACTTTTCAGGTCTTAATTATTATAGAAGATGTGCAGAGAACACCTATGATAAGATGCAAGCTTCCTTGCATCCTAGCACAGACTAATTAATAATTAGGCACATTCCACTTGGTTCTCGTCAGATGACCTCTCCAGACCAATCCAGAAACAGAACTGAATGAATAGCCTTTCTGTATAAAGTCTCAAACTTACATTACATTACATTACATTACATTAGGGATTTCTATTCCGCCTGTGCCTTGCGGTTCTAGGCGGATTACAATAAAGATGATATCTGGACATTTCCAGTAGAATTACATTACAGGAGAAGAGTAGATTACAAGTAACAGTGAAGAGTTACAATACATTCAATATCGCAGCAGATAGACATAGCCACGGATTTACAATAAGGAAGATTTCTGGGCATTTCCCGTAGAATTACATTACAGGAGAAGTGTTAATTACAGGTAATAGTGAAGAATTACAGTACATTCAATATCACAGGAGATGTTACCTAGCAACTGAGACAATTTACAACTGGTGGAGAGTAAGAATTACAATATATTCTAGATTACAAAAGATGTTCCATGAGATGAGTCAAGTTTCTTCGGATGGAGAGTAGCATCATATGCCTATAAGTGGAGGTGTATTTATTGTTTTGATGATTGCATGATGTTGGTTAATTAATGTTGATGATATGGACAGTAGGGGTGTTTAGTTTGGGTTGGATAAAGAGATTCTGTTCCCAATGGAATTGGTTGGGAACTCATTAGATGGCGGTTTAGATTGATGGGAGATATTTTTTGAACAGTAGTGTTTTTATTTCTTTTCGGAACTCTTTTATGTCTGTAATTTCGATCAGTAATTTTGAGATGTCGGAGTCAATATTAGCTGCCTGTGTCCCTAGTAGGTTGTCATAAAGTTTCTTACGTCGAGTACCGTTGAGAGGAGGGTAGGTGAAAATGTTCTGTGTTCTCCTTCTTCTGGATAAGAGATAGTAGTGAAAGCGGTTGTTTAGGTAGCTGGGTGCCGCGCCGTGGGTTACTTTGAATAGGAGACAGTAGAGTTTGAATTGTATTCTTGCTTTTATTGGTAGCCAGTGAGATTCTGTGTATGCTTTGGTAATGTGGTCGTATTTGCTGAGTGAGTATATGAGTCTGAGGGCTGTGTTCTGGACAGTCTGTAGTTTTTTTATTGTGTTGATTGGGCAAGGTAGGTAAAGGCTGTTGCAGTAGTCTACCATACTTAGCACGAGGGATTGGACAATGATTCTGAATTGGTCTTTATTAAAGAATTTTCTTATTTTTCTCAGATTTCGCATTGTGAAGAATGCTTTTTGGATGATTTTATGGATTTGTGTTTGCATAGTGCAGCATCTGTCTAGTTGTATTCCCAGGATTTTGAGGGAACTCTGTATTGGGTACTTGATTGAGTTTACTTCCAGTTCTGTTAGGGATGGTTTTTTGTCCTTCTCTAGTAGTAGGAATTTAGTTTTGTCCGTGTTCAGCTTCAACTTATGGTTTGTCATCCATTTTTCTACTGTTTCCATTGTAGTTTTCAGGCGTCCTGTGGAGATGGGGTCATGGATGTCGAATGGAAGGAGGATGGTTATGTCGTCCGCATAGCTGAATGATGTTATGTTTAGGGCATCTAGGGTGCTGCCTAGGGAAGCAATGAATAGGTTGAAAAGTGTGGGAGAGAGGGGAGAGCCTTGTGGCACTCCGCAGGGGTTAGACCATGGTTCTGATAGTATTTCTTTTGACTTGACTCTATATGTTCTTGTTTTAAGGAAGCCTTGGAACCAGTTGTGCACTTTACCTGAGATTCCTATTGCGTCTAGAATCTGGAGAAGTATGGAATGGTCCACTAGATCGAATGCCGCTGAGAGATCAAGTTGGATGATTAGCAGTCTGTTTCCTTGGCTGAGGTGTCTTCGGGCTATATCTAGTAAAGATACCAGGAGAGTTTCTGTACTGTGGTTAGTTCTGAATCCAGATTGGGATGGATGTAGGATGTTGTGGGTTTCTAGGTACATGGATAGCTGTTGTGCCACTAGACCTTCTATTATTTTGACGTATGTAGGGATAGAAGCGATTGGCCTGTAATTTGACAGGTTATTTATTAGACCTTTGGGGTCTTTCAGTATAGGGGTTATTATGATTTCTCCAAGGTCTGGTGGGAACTGGCCTTCCCTGAGTGTGGTTTGCAACCATAACGTGTAGCTAGCTTTGAAGTTGGTGGAAGCTGTTGCTAGTAGGTATGATGGGCAGTTGTTCAGGTCGCATGAGGACTTGCAGTATTTTTTATATAGCCTGTTCAGTTCTGACCACTGGGTTGTAGGGAAGTTGGTCCAGGACCTGTCTGCTGGGATGGCTTCATCTGTTGTGGGTTTTATTAGGATATCTTCTATGTTGTTTTGTGAGTTATTGAATGTTGTTCTGATTGTGATGATTTTATTTTTGAAGTGATCTGCTAATTGAGAGGCTTTTGGTGTTAGGTTTCCCTGGGTGGCTAGGCATGGTTTGGTATCGGTGAGGTTTCTTACTAGGTTGAAAAGTTTTTTTGTGTCTGGTTTGTCAGTGCCAATGAGGTTGGAATAATAGTTTTTTCGTTTTTCCTTCAGTTTGATTTTGTATTGCTTGATTTGGATTTTCCATTCTGTTTTGGTATTATCTTGTTTCTGTTTTTTCCATGCCCTTTCTAGTTGTCTACATTTCCTTTTTAGATGTAGGAGTTCTGTGTCAAACCATTTGTCTGATTGTCTACATATTTTATTTTTTGATTTTAGTGGTGCTAGTTTGTTCAAGGTCTGTTCACTGAGAGACCGCCAGGTATTTATGAATTCACTAGGGTTGCTGGAATCTATTGCAGGATCCACTGCTCTCCAGAATGTGGTGGGATCGATTTTCTGTCTGAACATAATGCTTGTTTTGGGAGGAGTGGGTTTATTTTTATTATGCTCCCATTTGATGGTGAAGTTGTATTTATAGTGGTCCGACCATAGGGTGGGCTGCCAGGCGCCGTTGGTGATTTTGATATGTTGTGTGTTGAGATTAGGGGATGAGTATGCTGCAATATCGAGTTGGTGACCTTTTTCGTGTGTTGGTTCTGGGTTGAGGATCTGGTACGATAGGGTATTGAGGTATGATAGCATTTCTACTACTTGTTTGGAGGTGTGGTCTTCTAGGTGGAGGTTTAAATCTCCGAGGATCAGATTATTTGTAGAGGAAAGAGAGTTCTGGAGGATGAACTCTTCTAGTTCTTGTTTAGTGGTGTTCCATTTTCCTGGGGTGATGTAACATAGAAGGCAGTTTAGATTTCCTGTCAGTGTGTTATCTGAAAGTTGGCAGGCTAGTAGGTCTAAGTGAGGTGTGGAGTGCTTGGCTAGGACTTTGATGTTGAAGTTGTTTTTTACTATGATTGCTAGCCCTCCTCCTCTTCTGTTGTCTCGGCATACTAATTCAATTTTGTATCCGTTTGGACAAATTTCAATAATGTGAGGGTCTGTGTCTGCTGTGAGCCAGGTTTCAGCAAGGAAGAGGCATCCTAGGTTGTCTTCGTTAGATAAGAACAGCATAGGAGCAATGCTTCCCCCAAGATTCACACAGGCTGAGCATGTAGGCATAGCTGGATGTCCTTGAGTAGAATACAATTCAGGTACATACCCAGAATGCATCAGGCATAAACAGCAACAATGTTTTCTTCTTTCTCTTCTTGCATGGTTCAGGCTGGAAAGATTTCTTGCTTTCAGGCTTTATGACATCAGAGAGGCCTAACCTTTAGGTGTGAATAAGGAAACACCCCTACATCACCTACTCCTCTTTTCTTACAGATCTTCCTACACCTTGTAATTACTGTTACTGCAATACTGTACAGTATACCCGTACCTTATAATCAGGCTGCAATACTGTATACCTGTACCTTGTAGCCACTTTGCTCTCTGCTATACTGTAAACCGTCTTGAACTGGATAGGTATGACGGGATATAAATAAAGCTATTATTATTATTATAAACTGAGATTTTTGGTCCAAAAAATGGCCCAAAAATGTTTGTATATATTTGAATCTCCCTCCTCCTAGACCCAGTGTAGGCCTCTCCCTGGGCTAACCTTAAGCCCTGGTGGTCCAGTGGTGAGCTGGGAGAAGAATGATCTCTTCCTCTCCTGGCTGGCTATGCACCCTCCGCATCCCAATCTCTCCTGGACCCAACACAGGCCTCTCCTAGTAGTCTTGCTAGTAGAAATGGACGTCATGAGTTCCTGCAGCAGTCTCCCAAGGTTAACACAGGAACTCAAGGCAGCCAGTTTTACTAGCGCGACTGCACAGGCAGGAGTGTAAGAGAATTGCTCCTGCCTCAACTCACCACTAAACCAACAGAGTTTAAGGTAGGCATAGAGAGAAGCCTGCACTGGATGCAGGAAAGAGTGTTCTGGGTGCATAGCCAACCAGGACAGGACCCAACACCTCACCTCGAGGGAGGGATTGTTCCTGTCCAAGCTAATCACTGAACCACCAGGGCTTAAGTTAGGCCCAGGGAGAGGACTATAATAGGGTCTGGGAAGGGTAGGGGAAGGGGTGGATGGGTGAGGAGTTAAAAGTTTTCTTCTACAAAAGTGTGTGTGTGTGTGGGGGGGGGGAGAGATTATCATCTCAGTTTATATTCGAGTGCCTACAGTACTTAGAATACTAAAGGCAACCAATACTAAAACAATTCTTGTTCTTGCATAAATTTATTTCATTTTTTCTATGACTTTCCAATGTACAGTGTGATATACAACTAGGTGTTCAGTGACAAATTTCATCCGAGTATCTAGGATTCAATTTGCATACTAAACTGCTCCTAAAAGATTTTATGTATTTCAGAATTTTGTAAAAATGTATCTCATTACAAGTATTCCTAACTCTTAGACAATGACTCCATACAGAAGATGATGTGGCTAATGAAGTAGAAAACTCTAACAAATTATTTAAAAGCTTTATATGTAGTGTATTTCTAAAAGGAGAAGGAAATTTTAATCATAAGCAAATGCAATCATTTATGTTAAGCAACCCATGGACTAAGTCAATGTACCACAAACAGCCATTAAGCAAAAATTATGACATTAAGCAGAAAGAAAACACAACGATTTGCAGACTCTGCATTTTCCATTTGTAATAATCAAGCTAATAACTTTTCAGTCACCTAACCCAATATGTAAGAGTTTTCTCACGCACATAACTAGTGACTTTAATTCAATATCATGTACACAAGTCTAAAGACATTTTTAAGTAAAGTTTGTAGTCATTGATGAATATAAGAGGACATAAAATACATGTAAAAAGTAAATCTGGAAATGTTTAAAGATCAGCAAGCAGCACGGTAATGTATGCATGGATACTGAAACTAACTGGGATGACTGCGCACAGGGTGACCTAGCACATGATCACTGTACCCTGGGAGGTGCTCTATGGTATAATAGTAGCTTGGCTAATGGTACTTTGCCAGATTCTGTCAAGCTGCACAGTCACATGGATTACAGACAACTAAGCTAACCAATAACAGGTTTTGAAGGGCTTCCTAAATAGGCAATCCATTTTTCTCCCAGCTGCCCTTGTATGCATCTCACCTGAGGACATAAAGCTCACTAGCTCAGTCCAAGTGAGGACCATGATTAGTTACAAGAATGCAGAGGCACACTGATGCGGGGGGGAGGCAGGAAGGGAGAATAGTGGATGAGATCTAAACAGCGCCATATACTCTTTCTCCCACATTAATCCAATACAAATTACTCTTCCTCTTCATTCATTTCTTTTCTGCAATATCTGCCCATTAACTGTCAAAAAACCAAACAACAAGAATGAAACAGCAAATATTTAAAGAAACAGCATGCCAGTGAGTAGTAGGTTTTTTTTTTGTTAAAGAACCATGCCCACCATAGTCCAGACCTATGACTTACCACATGCATTAAAGGGGCACATCTGCAATCCATCATAGCACAAAAGTAGTTCTGTGTTCTCAATTCACTTACAAGTTGACTAGATTGATACCTGGTTGGGAGATGGGATTTTTGGACCATCAAGAGGCATGGATGCTAGAAAAGTAAGAAATGGGGAGTAATCTCAGCAACAGAGTAGAAGAACCTTGCCACAATAGACTGTTAAATCTAACAGAAGCTGGGGACAACAGGGTAGCACTTCCTTTAGTAAAAAGGACATATCTGTGTCCAAGGTTGCTGAGTGGAGATAAAGAGCACCAGGACAGCCATATGATAAGCCCAGTTTCCAAGATTCAAAACTATAAGTAGTTTGGGGAGCTCCAAAGCTCAAGCACAGCAATTAGAACCACTCATATCAGCCAAGTATTCATCTTGAAGCCTTTGATGTCGAGCTGCATGGTTCCCCAAATCCAGTCCATTGGCCCCATTGGTACCATTAACAGAACTTCCGGTTGCTACCAAAAAATGCATTCCCAAATAGATGGTCTAATATCCCAAATTTTGTAGGAAGATGGACAATAGATGGGTAAAGCAAGCCCTAGCTGAATATAGTTGGATATATGATGCTATCCATGAGAAACAGAAGAGAGGGAATCCAAAGAATGAAAAATCAAGCACGGCAACAGAAGCACAATATGCCTCCAAAATACAGCGTTAACATCCAAATTTTATTAAAGGGCCCTATTTTGAAGGCCTACAGTCTTTCTGTTGCTGTGCTTGGTCATCCCCCCAAAAAAATCATCTCTACAAGGTTCTGAAATCAGGATAACAACCCCTTCCGATTGTTACTACAAATGCCTGCCTAGAAGACATATATGAGCCAGGTTGGCCTTTATGGACACCTAGACCTTGGCAACATGTTTTCAGGGTAGATGCCTTGTTGAAGAGAGTTAAATAGTTTGAGGATCAGAATGCCAGCAGAAGGGAATTTAAGAACCATTTTCATGCAGGAAAGTTATCTATAGAATTGAAAGGTATTTTTCCAGATTTCATGCCCACAGGCTCCCAAGTACATGCAACCACAAGGTTTCCATGAAGTGAAGTCCCTTCCTTCCGCCTGTCCCTTCTCAGATCAGTTGACATGACTAGGTTATAACTTTCATTGTGGTCTACTTGCTCCTAAGTGTGGTGGCAACCCAACTGACTGAGTACAGTAGTGGTCTGCAACTGTAAGCTGGAATTCTTTTTTTGAATTGGGTAAGTTGTCCGGTAATGCCCTGGCATGGCAGACTCCGCAAGAAAATCAGGAACCTGGAGCATTCTACAGAATGAGAGAACAACTGCCCTCAACAATATGGGGTCTGGAAGTAGTGTCATTACAGAGTAGTCTAATGTAATCTAAATTGGTATTTCTCGTATAACCTACTTTCTCCCTACAAATAGATTCAGAACAGCTCACAATAAAAATTATATTCATAATTATTACAGGATAAAATTCATTACAAACATATAATTATCCACTTTCTAACTCAAATTTCTCAAATAAATATGTCTTTTGACCTTTCCAAAAGAGCATATAAGATTGATTTTTTTTTCAATGACTGGAGGTAGAGCATTCCAAATTTGTACAAGTTGATAGAGTTTATCAGACATTTTTTTTAGTCTAATTCCTTTAAACGAAGGTGCAACCTCGTATATCTAGTCTACAAGACATTCGACTGGAATTAGCTAATTGGAAAAGATATTAGTTGAAAAACCTGTGGTGAGGTCAGTCCATAAAATATCTTAAAACAAGATGTTGTAAATGCTATTCATGCTTGGAATGATAACCAATTAAGTTCTCTGAACAAAGGTGACACGAGTGAACTTACTCTGTCGAAATATCATTCAAGCGGCCATATTCTGTATTAGTTGTATCATATTCCTTAGTTGACAGTAATACCCGAATACAAAATACTACAATAGTCTAGTTGGGACAAAATCGAACTCTGAATAAGAAGCCTAAAATGTTGTCCATGAAAATAAGTTCTAATACATCACAATTGTCGGTTTAAGGAAAACTTTAAAAAAAAAAAATCAATCTGAGCTTCAAAAGACAATGAGGAGTCTAAAATAATCCCCAATACCTTAGAGGACTTTTCTACCTTTAGACTGTAATCCTGATTGAGCAGTATAACCTTGGGTGTAGATTCCAATTGCTTGAAAAAACATAGGATCTTCATTTTGTAACGTTAACTGCAAAATTAACTTTAGTTTAAATGTTAAAGCCCACTGTTTCAACTTTCTTATACATGCCAGTATATTGACCTGAGTATAAATCATATTTTCATTTTGGTTCCAGTGTAAAAAGATATTATCTGCATATGAGCAGCAATATTCATTATCCTCCAAATGAAGATATTTTAAAGAACTCAAACAGATTGAAAAAGATTGTAGAGAATGACGAGCCTAAGGAATACCACAGGGAGTTATCAGGTCTGCGATAGATCTCACTTCATCTTAATTGTACAGCTTCAATTGCTGCTGCCATCAAGACAAGTCAACAAGCACATGAAGGCAGAGCTTAACTTTCTGTGTCCTCTAGCACCAAGATAGTTCCTGTGGTTGGGGACCATGAGTCTGGATGTGTCAGCTATGAGGCAGAACCTGAATCACTCAATGGATGGAAGAAAAAGCACAGTTACTTACCATAACAGGTGTTATCCAGGGACAGCAGGCAGCTATTCTCACATATGGGTGAAGTCATTGACGGAGCCATGATGCGGAAGCCTCGTAAGCAGACTTGCTTGTAGAAACTTGAAGTTTCGAGTCAGCCGCACCACACATGTGCAAGTGCTTTCCCGCCAGCACAGGGCATGTCTCCTCAGTTCAGATAGCTAGCAGATAAGCCAACCAGGGGAGGTGGGTGGGTTGTGAGAATAGCTGCCTGCTGTCCCTGGATAACACTTGTTACGGTAAGTAACTGTGCTTTATTCCAGGACAAGCAGGCAGCCTATTCTCACATATGGGTGACCTCCAAGCTAACCAGAATGGGATGGTGGGAGTGTTGGCAATTCAGGAGAATAAATTTTGTAATTCTGTCTGGCCAAAATGGCCATCCTGTCTGGAGAAAACATCCAGACAATAGTGAGAAGTGAAAGTATGAACCGAGGACCAAGTAGCAGCCTTGCAAATTTCCTCAATAGGTGTAGATCTGAGGAAAGCTACTGAAGCTGTCATTGCTCTAACCTTATGGGCTGTGACTCTAACCGTGGATTGAAGACAAAGTTTTATTTTATTTTTCTTTCCAGCTTATGATTTATCTTTAATCTTATCTATTGTTTTGCCTTTTGTCTTTGTTTTGTTCTATTTCTATCATTTAAATTTCTCCAGAATTCTACTGTTCAACGGCTCCCCCTTCTGCTTCTATTCCTTTCTCTCCTCTCTTCTACCTTCCAAAGTATTTAGATCAATGCTGTCTTGTTAAAATGTTTATTTTATTTTTATTTTTCCTCTAACTCTACTTTTCACTTCTCTATTACCCTCCAGGTACTTTAGTTAGATTGTGAGCCTTCGGGACAGTAAGGGAATTTTTCAAGTACCTTTCTTATTTCTAATCTTAATGTATATTTTCTGTAAACCGCTTAGAACCTAACGGATGTAGCGGTATATAAGAAATAAATTACATTACATTACATTACTCTGTAGGGGTAATCCAGCCTGGGCATAGCAGAAGGAGATACAAGCAGCCATCCAATATGGAGATGGTACGCTTAGAGATAGGATGTCCAAACTTATTTGGATCGAAGGAGACAAAAAGTTGAGGAGCAGTTCTGTGTGGTTTGGCACGTTCCAAATAGGCCAAAGAACGTTTACAGTCCAGAGTATGAAGAGCTGATTCTCCAGGATGAGAATGAGGATTTGGAAAGAACACTGGAAGAATAATGGGTTGAGATGAAATTCCGAAACCACCTTAGGCAGGAATTTAGGATGAGTACGGAGAACCACCTTGTCATGATGAAAGGTGAATCAGCAACTAAAGCTTGCAGCTCACTGACTCTTCGAGCAGAAGTGAGGGCAATGAGAAACACCACTTTCCAAGTGAGATACTTCAGATGAGCCGTACACATTGGTTCAAATGGAGGCTTCATCAATTCAGTAAGAACAGCATTGAGGTTCCAAACCACTGGAGGTGGTTTGAGAGGAGGTTTGACATTGAAAAGTCCTTTCATGAATCTGGAAACCACCGAATGAACAGAAAAGGGTTTTCCTTCAATAGGCTGATGGAAAGCAGCAATTGCACTGAGATGGACTCGGATCGATGTAGACTTGAGGCCAGAGGTGGATAAGTGCAAAAGGTAGTCTAAAACAGAAGATAAGGAGGAATGTTGAGGCTCCTTATCGTGAGAAAAAAAACTACGTAGAAAATCTGGTGATAGCATTGTCTAGTGGTAGGCTTCCTAGAAGCCTCTAAAATGTCTCTTACAGATTGAGAAAACTGAAGAGGAGTTATGTTGAGAGGTACCAAGCTGTCAGGTGTAGAGACTGCAGGTTGGGATGAAGCAGAGATCCCTGACTCTGTGTAAGCAGAGATGGAAAAACTGGTAGAAGGTATGGCTCCCTGCTGCTGATTTGAAGTAGAAGGGAGTATCAAGGTTGTCTCGGCCACCGAGGAGCAATCAGAATCATGGTGGCATGGTCGTTCTTTAACTTGACAAGAGTCTTGAGAATGAGAGGGAATGGAGGGAATGCATAGAGGAAGAGATTTGTCCATTCCAGAAGAAAAGCATCTGCCTCGAGGCGATGAGGAGAATAGATCCTGGAGCAAAACTGAGGCAGTTTGTGGTTGTGGGGAGCTGCAAAGAGATCTATCTGAGGCGTTCCCCACTGTGAAAAAATGTGATGAAGAGGTGAGGAATGGAGTGTTCATTCGTGAGGTTGCAAAGAAGACTCAAGTTGTCCGCCAAGCAATTTTTCGCTCCTTGGATGTAGATAGCTTTGAGGAAGGTGTTGTGGTGAATTACCCAGTGCCAAACCTTCAGAGCTTCTTGACAAATGGAGGAAGATCCCGTCCCTCCCTGTTTTTGACATAATACATGGCGACTTGGTTGTCCATCTGAATGAGGACTACCTGGTCGTGAAGATGTTGAAAAGCTTTGAGAGCCTTGAAAATCACTCGGAGTTCCAACAGATTGATGTGACACTGACCATCCGTACTGGTCCAGTGGCCTTGAGTACGGAGACCATCGAAATGAGCGCCCCAAGCGTAGGTCGAGGAATCTGTTGTGAGGACCTTCTGATGAGGGGGTGTTTGAAAAAGCAAGCCTCTGGAAAGATTGGAAGAGAGCATGCCCCAGCGGAGAGACTGTCTCAATGAAGGAGTGACTGCAATGTGTTAAGAAAGTGGGTTGCAAACCTGCGTCCACTGAGATGCCAGGGTCCACTGAGGAATTCTGAGGTGAAGTCTGGCAAAAGGAGTCACATGTACTGTGGAGGCCATGTGACCCAGGAGTACCATCATGTGTCTCACTGATATGGAGGAGCGGGAAGACACTGTATGACAGAGTTGAAGGAGGACTTCCAGACGTTGTTGCGGAAGGAATGCTCTGAGTTGGATAGTATCCAGAACAGCTCCGATGAATTGTAGATTCTGAGAGGGTTGAAGTTGGGATTTGGGAAAGTTGATTTCGAATCCCAAACTCTGTAGGAACCACGTAGTCCGTTGGGTCGCTACAATAACCCCTTGAGATGTTGAATCTTTGATGAGCCAGTCATCCAAGTTTCTGAAAGCTGCGGCTACTAGGCACTTGGTGAACACTCTGGGAGATGAAGCCAGTCCAAAGGGCAGCACTCTGTATTGATAATGCAGATTCCCCACCCAAAATCTGAGATATTGGCGGGAAGCAGGATGAATGGGAATATGAGTATAAGCCTCCTTGAGATCCAGAGAGCATAACCAATCGTTCTGATCTAGGAGGGGATAAAGGGATGCCAGGGATAACATGCAAAATTTTTGTCTAAAAATTTGTTGAGAACCCTGAGATCCAGAATGGGCCACAGATCACCCGTCTTCTTCGGAACAAGGAAGTAACGGAAGTAAAAACCCCTGTTCTGCAGTTCCAAAGGAACTGGTTCGATGGCATGGAGACGAAGCAGAGCTTGAGCTTCCTGAAGAAGAAGGGCGGTCTGGGATGGACTGGAAGGATACTCTCTTGGAAGAAGCTCTGGTGGAACCTGAGTGAAATGAAGAGAGTATCCTTCCCTTATGATTGACAGCACCCAGAGGTCGGATGTGATTGTCTCCCATCAGTGATAAAAATGATGGAGACGACCTCCAATAGGGGGAAGATAGTTCAGAGACAGAACAGTGGAGGTTATGCTCTGTTTTAAACAGTCAAAAAGGCTGCGTAGCCTTAGGTGCAGCAGAAGGTTGAGATTTCTGTTGCTTCTGATTCTGCTGTTTCTTGGGAGGAGGGCGAGTGTAAGGAGCCACTCTCGGAGCAAAACGCCTCTGGTAAATAGGAGGAGGGCATGTTGGCTTGGCAGGAGCTGGCTTTGGCTTAGGTCTGACAATAGAAACAAAGAATTTTTCATGCTCAATTTCTTGGTGGCTGTCTCAATAGATTCATCGAAGAGGTCATTGCCTGCGCAAGGAATATTAGCCAAGCAGTCCTGAAGGTTAGGATCCATGTCAATGGTACGAAGCCAGGCAAGGCGGCGTATTGCTACAGAACAAGCAGCCGCCCTGGCAGAAAACTCAAAGGCATCGTAAGAAGACTTAAGTAGATGTAATCTGAGTTGTGATAGAGAAGCTATGACTTCTTGAAATTTAAAATGCTTTTGAGTATCTAAATAACTGAGAAATTTAGGCATAAGAGCAATGAGAAACTCAAAATAAGTGATAAAATGGGAATTGTAATTAAGGACTTTAGAGGACATCGTGGCATTTTGATAGATGCAACATCCAAATTTGTCCATAGTTTTCCCTTCCCTTCCAGGAGGAACGGTAGCATAAACCTTTGAAGGATGGGACCTTTTCAAGGATGACTCCACAAGTAGGGATTAGTGAGATAACTGTGAATTCTCAAATCCTTTGCAATGGAGAGTTTTATATCTGGAGTCTAATTTGCCTGGAACAACTGGAATTGCATAAGGAGTCTTCGGGCATCTGGTAAAAGTCTGAGACAAAAGCTTGTGAAGAGGAAGCTTAAGTGACTCTGCTGGAGGTTGAGGAAGATACATGACTTTGAGATACTCCTTAGAGTATTTGGAACCAGCATCCAATTGAAGATCCAAGTCAATAGCCATCTGACAAAGAAATGAAGAGAAAGATAGCTGATCCGCCAATGCCTTGCCTCGAGAAGGAGGTTGTTGAGGCAGCCTGGGTCTAAGATGAAGCTTCGGCAGAAAAAAAGGCATCAAAAGAATAGGGAGATTTGGACGAAGCAATCGAAACCGCTGAGTCCTCAAGGTGTAGAAGTGGAGACTTTGATCGAGGAGTCGATGGTCTAGTAGAACTAGAAGGTGTAGATCGAGGCTTAGTTGAAGAAGGACGCTCTTTGGAACAAGAGCCATGCCTGGATGTATGCCTCAAGGAAGGCCTCGATCGTCGGTGAGAATGGTGCTTGGAAGCTGGTCTCGAAGATCAAAGAGACTTCGCCCCGGAGATGGAAGCAGTCGATGCCACCAAGGAATGGATAGGGCTGGAAGCTGTGGATCGAAGCTCCAGAGGCTTGATGGAGGAACCTCGATGCACTCCCAAACACTCTGCTCCTGCTCCTGCTCCAAGGATTCCTGTGCATAGATGCCAGACCAGACACTCGCAGAGACTCTGCTCCCTGCATAGAGTGTGTAGGTTCAGACTGAGGCATATGAAGAGGCTCAACCTCGCGGGAGTCTGCAGAATGCCCAGGCTTGATTAGAGTAACAAACTTCGGTCCCATATTAGTGAGGAACTGAATGAATTGTTTCTCTAACATGGTATGGAAAGAAGCTTGCAAGGATGGATCCACGTCTGAAACCGGACCACCTGCTTTGGCTGGAGGTTCCAGAGGCTGTGGAAATGTGCTTTGACTTGGAAGTCTTAGGCACCTTAAGCACCACCGCTGGAACTTTCTGCTGAGCTATCTGACCTGAGGATACAGGGGAAGATACAGCAGACATCGTCGAGGAAAGAGCCGCTGCAAACGAAGAAGGTCTAATGAGGCTCAAGGTCGAAGCAGTGGAGGCAGGTGAGACCGAGGTCGACTTCGGAGTCGAGGAAGTAGTCGAATCCATTCCGAAGAGCTTCTCAGTAGACGACGTTTAAGGGCTCGAGGTTGAAGAATAGCACAGCGCTCGCACGACTTTGGATGATGGTCTGGCCTGAGGCACCTACTGTGTGGGTCCGTGAGAGAAAGCGAACATTGACACTGTCTTGAAGCCTGTTGTTGGCCGGGACATAAGAATAACAGCCGCCGCAAAGTCTAAGCTGCTTGGCTGCGGCCGAGAGGCTTGCCCCAGCAGCCGAACGGAAGAAATATATATATATTTTTTTAAACTAGAAATAAAAGAAATACAGCGATTCGCGAAGAAAAACCGCAGTGAGAGAAGGCACAACGTAAGTAAGTTAAACACAGAGAGTCAAAGAAGAGCCTCTCGGTTCCACGGAAAACTGAGAACTGAGGAGACGTGCCCTGTGCTGGGTGGGAAAGCACTCGCACATGCACGGTGCGGCTGGCTCAAAACTTCTAGTTTCTACAAGCAAGTCTTCTTGTGAAGCTTCCGCATCAGGGCTCTGTCGATGACGTCACCCATATGTGAGAATAGGCTGCCTGCTTGTCCTGGGATAATGAGGGTTCTATCCACTGTCAGGAAATCTGTAGTTTAAGCTGGAGTTGTTCTAACAGGACATTGACAACTCCGTTTGGAAATGTTAGGGAACCACAAGGACTCCCTGAACATGACTAGATCTGTCTACCATCTGTGCCAGCTTAACCCAGAAGTAGCAGCAGACTAGTTAGCCCCAATATTGTCATGATACTGCCCAACCATCCTTTCTTAAAATGAATGGGTTGCCAAGCAGAGAGCAACCAACCAACCAACAACTAACTAGCAGAAGGAATGCAGACTTGCTTGTATAGAACAGGCCAGTGAAGAGAGTATAAATTTATTGTGCGTGATCTTCGTCATAAGGCGTATGGGGACAGACTTAAAGATCTCAATGTGTATACTTTGGAGGAAAGGTGGGAGAGAGGAGATATGATAGACATTTAAATACCTACGTGATGTAAATGCACATGAGTCATTTGAAAGGAAGCTATGGAATGAGAGGGCATAGGATGACATTAAGAGGTGATAAGCTCATGAGTAATCTAAGGAAATACTTTTTTACAGAAAGGATTAGTAGACGCATGGAACAGTCTCCCGGAAGAGGTGGTAGAGACAGACTGTGTCTGAATTCAAGAAAGCCTGGGATAGGCATGTGGTATCTCTTAGAGACAGGAAGAGATAATGGTTACTGCAGATGGGAAGACTAAGTGGGCCATTTGGCCTTTATCTATAGGGAGAAACGAGCATGGAAGGAGGAAGGAGCAGAGAGCGAGAAAAAGAGGGGAGAAAGAGTGAAAGAGCAGAGAGAGATCTAGGGGCAGCGGCGAGAGTAACCTTCGCCCACCCCCACCGCGTCTGAGTCGAGGAATTCATTGGGGAGGCCTACAGGAGGATGGTGAAAGAATACGAACATCAGAGGAAGGATGAAGACACACCAACATGGAAGGGAGAACAAGTGGAAGATGACTCCAAGGAAGATACCCACAGAGGAATCCCGCAGGAAGGGGAGGAATGGTCTAGTCAATGCCCAGAAGAAGCAGCAGCTAAGCACACCGAGGACATAGAAGAAGCAGCAGCGAAGCACTCCGAGGACATAGAACTGCGACTGGAGCGAAAACTGAAGAAGGGAAAGTCTGCGATCCTAGTGGGATACTCAATCCTTAGGCAAGTAGACAGCCACATAGCAGGTGAGAGAGGGGAATCTACTGGTGACCTGCCTCCCAGGAGCAAGATCAAAGGACATCGTGGACAAAATTGGAAAGATTCCAGAAGGAGCGGAGACGGAAGAGACTACAGTAATGATCCACATTGGGACAAATGATGTCAGAAGCAGGGACTATAATAGAAGTGCACTGATAGAACAGTTCAAGATTCTGGGTAGGAAGTTGAAGATGAAGATTCAAAAGATAGCATTTTCAGAGATCCTACCAGTACCTAGGGCAGATGTGAAGAGGCAAACGGAACTACAATCAATAAATGCTTGGATGAGATGGTGTGAGGAAGAAGGGTTCCACTTTGTGAGGAACTGGACAACGTTTTGGGGCAAGAGCAAGCTCTTCAAGAGAGATGGACTGCACCTGAGCGCAGCGGGAACTAGACTTCTAGCAAACGTCGTCAGGAGAGGAATAGAATAGGCTTTAAACTAAGAAGAAGGGGAAAGCCGACAGTCGACCAAGAGTCGACGATTCGGAAGAAGGTATCCCATGAAGATACTAAGTGGAAAGAAACAACGGGCAAAACACAGGAATTGACTGATCCAGAAGAGGAGGATAAGAGGATAGTAGCACAGAAGAAGAAAATAAATATCGAAGCACAGGGAAAGAAAATGAAGGGCTGGTAATGGGTGAAAGTAGCCTAGAGAAGGACTTGGAGGTACTGGTAGACAAGACAATGAAACCGTCGGCACAGTGCGCAGTGGCCTCTAAGAAGGCGAACAGAATGCTAGGTATTATCAAGAAAGGTATTACAGCCAGAACAAAAGAAGTTATCCTGCCGTTGTATCGGGCGATGGTGCGCCCACATTTGGAGTACTGCATCCAATATTGGTTGCCGTACCTTAAGAAGGATATGGCGATACTCGAGAGGGTTCAGAAAAGAGCGACAAATTTGATAAAAGGTATGGAAAACCTTTCATATCCTGAAAGATTGGAGAAACTGGGGCTCTTTTCCCTGGAAAAGCGGAGGCTTAGAGGGGACATGATAGAGACTTACAAGATCATGAAGGGCACAGAGAAAGTGGAGAGGGACAGATTCTTCAAACTTTCGAAGACTACAAGAACGAGAGGGCATTTGGATAAATTAAGAGGAGACAGATTCAGAACCAATGCTAGGAAGTTCTTCACCCAGAGGGTGGTGGACACCTGGAATGCGCTTCCAGAGGGCATGGTAGGACAGAGTACGGTATTGGGTTTAAAGAAAGGATTAGATGTTTTCCTGAAGGAAAAGGGGATTGAAGGGTATAGATAGAGGATTAATATGCAGGTCCTGGACCTGATGGGCTGCCGCGTGAGCGGACTGCTGGACATGATGGACCTCTGGTCTGACCCAGCAGAGGCACTGCTTATGTTCTTATGTTTCTATGTCTCTATGATTGTATAAGATTATATAAACTATGCATAGGACACGTACCAATTTTTTTTCCATTTGACTGTAGTTCTGCAATTGACCAACTTTCTCTAGTAATGTAAAGTTTTGGTTCTTCCCTCATGTGTGAACTAAATTAAAATTTCAATTTATAATTATTTTTCTGTAATTTTTATTTTCCTGTTAAATTTATATTGTTTGAAGTCCGTATTTTGGGTCAAAATATATTTGGGTTGTTAAAATATTTAAAATCTACAACAACAAAAAAGATTATATATGCTGTTGATTAATCACAATTAACTATCATAATTAACATGCTAATTTAAAACTATCACCACTAAAGTGATGCTATCCTGAGCCATATCCATTCCACAATGATCAGCATACTGTATTTTTAAATGCTTACCATCAAAGACTGCAATGAGCACTCTTTGCCTTCAGGTATCATCTTCCCAAACAGCCCAGCCCCAAAGCAACCACCTTCCTAATAAAAAAAAAACCTTATAGGCTTAAGAATCCCTGGTGGTCTGAGGGCAAGAGTGATCCTTGCTGTTCTTTTTTGTGCCGGATCCAATGCAGCCACAACCTCTAATGGTAGTCTCCACATCCCTTAAAATATATTATATAAAATTGGGTTAACAGGCTTGGGTGGGAAGTACTTTGTGAAAGCTGATCTATAACTGCTTTGAATCTTCCTTATGCATTCACTGCTAGAGGATCTAGGTTTGCCCTGCCAAAGGTCACCATTGCCCCCATCTCCCACAACACACACAAACACAGCATGTCCTACAGTTTGCATGATAGAAGGAAGAAAAATGAGAAACTGTCAAAGTGTCAGCCATGTTATATATATGCTGTCCTTTCTGATTCAGGGTTCCACTATAATGGGATGAAACAAGCTAAAAGCAATGATAATAATAAGAAGCACATATTCAGACATTTAGAAAGCATTATTCAGATCCTCAAATTCCTAAGCATACTAGCTGCTGAGAAATCTGTGTTCATTGTGTTCTGGAATTAAAATATCCTACATCTACATATGTTTTAACCTTTTAAATCTGAAATATTCTACTACTGCAATATAAAATATAATATTTTAAGATCTGACACATATTTAATTAAATTAATAATTTTCTTTGCAATTATATTATCATCACAATGGTATATCACACATTATAGCTATGGCTAAAAGAGCACAGTAGTTTTCTTACTAAAATATTATCTGCATGTGTTTAAATAGTCCTTGTTTTATAAAAAGAATTAAGAACTACTTCCTGAAACATTATATTGTAAGGTTTACCGGTATTGGTCAAGCACATACCATTCTATCCTATCAGGATGATTAATGGAAGCACCTTTTTCACATAATGTCAGACTCTGCCTTTTTAACAACTGACCTTTCATAGAATACTACTGAACTCATAATTCCACTTTTGTTCAGTTTCTTATTAGTGGAGTTAAAATTAATACTTATGGGAATGATGGCTAAGGTGATGCACAGTAAATCTTATAGCACACCAGCTTTCTATGCTGGCTACCCAAGGAATAGTACCTGCATTTGTCTATTTCTATAGCATAAGTATTCTGCTAAATCTCTCTGTCCTTTCAAAAGACAAATTAGATCAATATTTAACTCCCTTTCATCTACCAACCTGTATACATCTGTAAAGATTTTAGTTGAAAAAAATTAATGAATTCTGTAAACTAAAATAGTTTTAGTAAAATTATGTAAAAGTTTGCACTTACCAAAAGTCTGTGCTCTGTTGAGTGTGTTCCATCATGCTCCTATACAGTTACTGCAGAGAAGCTCTTTACCATACAGTAATTAAGAACATAAGAATATACTTACTGGGTCACACTAATGGTCCATCAAGCCCAGTAGCCAGTTCTCACAGTGGCCAATCCAGGTCACTAGCGAGAGTGTGCATGTGCTTACTGCCTCCAATCTAAGAGGCAGCAAATACATCCACACTGTAGAATAAATAAAGCTTCACAATGTGGTTAGGACTTGTCACGCACAGTTTACTAAAGGACACAGAATTCTGTGGAGAAATAGAGTACTTAGAGGCCTGCATAAGGAGTCATAATCTTATGGTAAATCCTTGGTGAAATTCTGCACACAAAAAAAAATCTAAATTCTATGCACAAAATTAGCAAATTCTGCAAGTTTATTTGTCAAAATTTAAACAATATTTTTGCTAATTATTATCCATATTCCATTTAAAACATTTAAAATGTTTTTCTTCTATCTTTGTTGTCTGGATGTTTTGTTTTCCAATATGTTGGTTCCAGCTTCTGTTTTCTGCTTTCCTCTTGTCTGCTAATTCTCCTTCAAGCATTTGCTACCCATGTCTTTTCTCTTCTAATCCCTCTGTCTAATCCCTCACTACTCTGTCTCTTTTTTTTACCCTTCTCCTCTTTTTCACTTTTTAGCTACCTATCAAATTTCTATCTTCTCTCCCATTCCCCATCTCATTCCTTCCTCAACCTTCCATTCCCTTTCACTTTCAATATACCCCCATTACTATATTTCTACTCTCTGTAATATTAATCCTCTCATCCATTTCCTTGTCACCCTCCCCCCCTCAGGGTTCTAACATTCACAGTGTCTTTCTTCCTCCACCCTTATAGCCCAGCATCTGCTCCCTTCTCCTTCCCTCCCCACCCTCATAGCCTGACATCTTCCTCTCTTCACGCTTGCACTCTCCCCCATGGTCCAGCATTTTTCCCTTTCTTTTCCCTCACTCCTATTGCCAGGCAACTCTTCATCACTCCATTCTGCTCCTGGATCCACCTCCTGTGTATCTCTCTCCCTTTCATACACCCCTATATCCAACACCTCTCTCTCTCACTCCCTCCCCTGTCAAACATCTCTATCCCTCTCCATGCACCATCTCTTCCTTCCTCCCCTCCATTATCATGTGCAATTTCATCCTCTCTCCTCACCATGCATGACTCCCTCTCCTCCCCATGTGCCAGCATTTTTCCTTCCTCGTACCCTGCCCCTCCCCCTGTGCTAGCAACTTTCCTTCCTCACACCCTTCCCCCTCCTCATGCCAGAATCTTTCCTTCTTCCCCTCCCCTGTACTCTAAGGCTTCCTTCTTCGGGTCGTGATATTGGCAGCAATTCTCACACGCTGCCTGTCACTAACCCGGAAGCCTCTCCTCTGCCGCAGAAAGACTTCTGAGTTAGCGGCAGGCAGCATGTGGGAATCGTCTCCAATACCGCAACCCGAAGCAGATGGCATTATTGAGATTCTGCACAGGAAAAGGGATTTCTGTGCGCCTGTGCAATTCTGTGTTGTGCAGTCATGCAGAAGTCCACTGGGAATAAAATGCGCATTCATATAAATATTAAGTGCGAGTACACAATCTTGGACACACAAACAGACACAAGCTTTTGTGGCTATAATATCAAACACTGTTGTTATAATGCAATGGCATTCTGTGGCACAAAGGTTTGTGCCTGTTCGTGTTGCCAAGATTGTATGCTCTCAATATTTATATACATAACTGTATTTACCATAACTCCTGATGTATGCTTCTAAGTGCCAAAACATGGCTCCATATTGAGAATATTGACTATGTAGCCCCTATCTTTTGTCTTTTAACCAGATCTTAATCCACAATAGGACACTGCCTCCAATGTTATGACTAATCCTATATAATAAAAGGCTAACTCGCGCATGCGCATTCCTATTTGCGTGTTCCGTGCGCTGTAGGTCTGTGGCCTAAGGAGTGCGCATGCGCGCTAATACGTCACCAGCCTATCGCCTCCACAAGCCGGACCGCAGCCAGACGACGTTTTCCGTTTCTCCTGCCGCCGCCGCCGATCTCCGTTTCTCCTTTGCCGCCCACCCCCTTCTTTTCCCGCGGGCCCGAATGGCGATTCCAGCAGCGTGTTCATCAGTCTCCACACGCTGCTTCGGGCCCTTCTACTGCCCTGATTTGCTCTGCCGCGTCTCTGATGATGTCATCAGGGACGTGCCAGAGTAAATCAGGGCAGTAGAAGGGCCCGAAGCAGCGTGTGGAGACTGATGCAAGCGCTGCTGGAATCACCACCTTTGTAGTCCGGACCACGGGAAGGGAAAGGGGGAGGAGAGGAAACGCTAATGCTGCTGCACAGGGAACTGGTGGGGGGGGAGGGAAATGGAGGGGAAGGGAATGCTGCTTTGGACGGACAGACAGACAGAGAGAGGAAGGGAAACACAAAGAAAATAAGAAAGACACAGGGGCAGGTGCACAGGGAACTGGTGTGGGGGGAGGGAAATGGAGGGGGATGGAATGCTGCTTTGGACAGACAGACAGAGGGAGGAAGGGAGACATAAAGGAAAGAAGAAAGACACAGAGTCAGGGAGATACACAGAAAGACAGACAGGCAAAGGAGGCCAGGGACAGAGACAGACAGAAAGGACAGCGGGAGCCGCGTCAGGAGGGGTGCGGGATGCGGCAGTGGGAACTTTTCCAATGGGTGCAACTGGGCAGCTGTCGGGAACCTTTGATCAGGGGCAGAGCAAGGTAAGAGTATCATAGGGATAAGAAGGAGGAGAGAGGATAAAAAAGGAAGGGATGCCTACTGCTGGACAGGGGGAGAAGGAAAGAGATGCTGATGGACAGGGGAGGTGAAGAAAAAGGAACGGAGGACTAATGTTGGACAGAGGGAGAAGGAAAGAGGTGCTGCTGGACAGGGGGGAGGTAAAACAAAGGGAGAAGGGCTGCTGCTGCATAAGGAGAGCAGTGAAGGGGTGGTGGTGGACACAGTGGAGGTAAAAGGAAGGGAAAATGGACAGGGGGAGCAGGCAAGGGGTGGTGATGGACAGCCAAGGAAAAAGAAAGGCAGAAAGAAAGAAAGCGGCTAAGGAGAGAGAGAGAAAAAAAGACAGACACACACACATATGTTCTAGCACCCGTTAATGTAACGGGCTTAAAGACTAGTTCTATATAATAGTCTCTACAATTTTGCTTACAGGTCTACAGTTTTTCATGCCACATCTGGAACTCTTTAAAAATTGGTGTTACACTGGCTACCCTTCAAAGTTTCAATACCATGCTTGATTTTAAAGATAAATGCTTTCGTTTTGGGGTTGTTGGGGTTTTTTTTCCTCCATTGTGCAACCGCACCTCCATTATTATCTGCAATTCTGGTCACCGAATCTCAAGAAAGTAAAATCAGAGAAGGTACAGAGAAGGATGACAAAAATAATCAAAGGAAATGGGATGACTTTCTTATGAGAAAAGGCTAGGGCTCTTCAGCTTAGAGAAGAGCTGGAGCAAAGGGGGATATGATAGAGGTCTATAAAAATCTGAGTGGAATAAATAGATATAAATTGATTGTTTATTCTTTCCAAAAATGCAAGAGTTAGCTTCATTGCTGCAAAGTCCCCTACTAAGTGGTAAATTAAAAACAAAACAGAGAAAATATTTCTTCACTCCGTGTGTAATTAGTAAAGATTTGGACAAGTTCCTACTGTAAAAGGAAAGCCCATAAACCATTATTATTAAGATGGCCTTGGGAAATTCCACTGCTTATTTCTAGGATAAGCAGCATAAAATCAGTTTTACTTTGAGATCTTGCCAAGTATTTGTGACCTGAATTGGCCACTGCTGAAAACAGGATCCTGGGCTTGATGGATCTTGTCTATTTCAGTATGGTGATGCTTAAATTAAAATCGCATCAAATTTTCAAATATTTTCAGTTTAGAAGTGTAGTCATTAAAACTCAAATATTCAACAATTATTCTACAATTTCCCAATATATTTATCACTGCCTTAGCAAATGAATATTATAGTTAACAGAGCTAAGTTTTAAAAAGTAATAACAACAATTACACTTCTTGGTAAGTTTTATTCAACCAGGGTATACGAGGGCTGTTCAAAAAGTATCAGACCTTTATTCATATAAAATACTCATATTCAGATACAACAATCTTATACTAATCTCCTTCAAAGAAGTCCCTTTGGGCTGCCATACACTTCTTCCAACGGTTCTGCCAGCAGCGCTGGAACATCTCTTTTGAGATTGCTCGCAACTGGTCCGTCACATTCTGCATGAAACCTTCTCTTGACTGAAATCTGGTCCCTTTCAGGGGCATTTTCAGCTTGGGGGAAAAGCCAGACATCACACACAGCCATGTTGGGAGAGTAGGGAGCCTGAGGAATCACAGGTGTTTTGTGTTTAGCCAGGAAACTCCGCATCAAATATGAAGAATGGGCAGGTGCGTTATCATGATGGAGCTGCCAATTGCCCGCTGCCAAAGGTCCAGCCGTTTGTGTCTCACAGAGTTACGAAGGTGACGCATAACCTCTTGGTAGTACCCCTTGGTGATGGTTGTGCTGTGTGGTGCGTACTCATGATGAACCATGCTACTGGAGTCAATGAAGATGGTCAGCATGACTTTGACATTGCTGCGGACCTGCCTTGCTTTTTTTGGCCTCGAGGATGTTGATTGCTTCCATTGTGATGATATCAACTTGGTTTCTGGGTCATACCCATAAACTCAGGACTCATCACCAGTGATCACTGTGCTGATGAAGTTGGGATCACTGTTCACAGTCTCCAGCATGTCCTGAGCAATCTCCAAATGGAGTTGCTTTTGCTCTATTGTTAGCAGCTTTGGCACAAACTTCGCTGAAATTCTCCTGAAGTCCAAATCCTCAGTCAAAATGGAATGAACAAATCCAACGCTGATGCTCGCCTCATCTGCAAGTTATCCGATTGTGATTCGACGATCCTGCATCACCAGGGTCCTCACTTGGTTAATGACAATCTCATTTCTGGATGTTGAGGGCCTACCAGAACGTGCTTCACTCTCCACTGATGTGCGGCCATCTCTGAAGCGGTTGTACCACTCCTTTATCTTTGTGGTGCCCATTGCTTCGTCCCCGAAGGCCTGTTGAATCTTGAAGATTGTTTCTACTTGGTAATCACCAAACTTTACACAAAATTTAATGCAGTAGCGTTGTTCAACTTTTTCTGTCATTTTGTCAAAAATGAAAATCCGACGGCGCTCACTTACACTTCCTCACTCATCGGCGGTCTGCCAGCAATTGACAGCTTCTGTAGGCGGGAAAAATTTCAAGCATGTGCATTAGGGTCGCCTACATACGTACACCAAACCATGCCTCCTTAGCTTTATTTGTTTACGCAAGAAAAATTAAGGTCTACTTTTTGAATGGCCCTCGTAAACACAAGTTAAGCTAGTAATTCTCAAACCACTCTTAGGAACACACAGGTTTTAAGGATACCCACAATAAATATGTATGAGACAGATTTGCATACACTGAAAATATGTGTATGCAAATGTATCTCATGCATATTCTTTGCGGATAGCCTGAAAACCTGACTGGCTAGGTGTTTTCAGAGGACTGGGTTAACAGTCACTGAACTACACTAAATAAAAGAACATCAGAGTCACGGGTTGATCCGAAGAAGTCATCAATCTCCAAAGCAGAGAATAACATGGGGACTAATTTTCCCATCCCAGCTAGTTCTTTTCCTGTCCCTGCCCCATCCCTGCAAGCTCCGTCCTCATCTGCACAAGCCTCAAACACTTTGAAATCATAAGTGTTTGAGGCTTGTGTGGTTAAAGCTGAGCTTACAGGAATAGGGCAAGGACAGCAACAAAACTTGCGGGAATGGGGAAATTGAGTTCCTGTGGGGACTGGGACAAATTTGTCCCCACGTTATTTTCTACTCCAAAGCTCTCTGAAAACAAAGTGCTAAACTCTATTACCTCATCTCTGAGTATGAAAGAATCACAAACTATTGTACATTATTTATGTGCAAAGGAAAGTAAACACTTTGTTCTATCATTATTAAATATTGTTTTCAAATTTAAAATGCCTGAAAATCCAGCAAATAAAAACAAATAAGTACTAGCAATACCTCTTTCAACAGTAGTGTAAAGCTCTTTAATAGTACATATAATATCCAAATCATAATTATAGATTCTGCCACAAAGATTATTTTTATGTAAAAGAATACATATTTTTGGTACACACTAACTTGGAAAGTCCTGAGTACAAACTACTGATAAATATATTGTAATATTAGTAATACTAGCAATTTTTTTCTAATAAATACTAAGAGACTTACAAGAAAAAGTCTTTGACCAAAGCATCAGAGGAATATTAAAAAGTGGAATGATCTGCTGATGCAAATCATTAAATCTATTTGCATTTGCTTACTGAACCTTATCACAGAAATTAAACTACATACAATGGAAAAAAGGGCTGGCTGTGCATGGTTAAGAGGAGGCATCTTAGAAGATTCAAGCTCTATATCATTAATTTTTCCACTTCCTCTCATTAACAAGTAAAATGTTTTTGCTGCTTGAAAAGTTTTAATAAATAGAAAAGGCAGGGTAGCTGACATAAGTTTGTCATATAATACACCTAGGGTTTTAATCTGTTTACATAAACTGATGAAGTAGTAAAAGCTTCAGAAAAAAATAATCATAAATGTTATGCAAAATTCTCCTCATAATTATAACTTCAGTGATCTACATTGCTAAGGGTTTGTCCCAGCAGCCAACCATAGAATCTTGGTCATTGTAAGATAGGTTTTGGTTTTTTTTGGCATATCTTTTTTTTTTTTAATTTAACATCCTGGATAGAGGAATATACATGTTCCCACACCAATCACCACTCACATGTTGGTAAACAATTACTAAAACAAACATGATTGTTGCCCTAATATACAGTTGACTCCATTTAAGTGCAAGCCCTTCAGACCGTTTTGCCACGTGCGCTTAAACGGAGCCCCATGTGAAGAGAGTCTAGCACCGTCATTTTTCTTGCGAGATCAGCAGCTCAGGGGCAGGATTCTGTGCTTGCATCGATCACTACCATCATATATCTTAGGACGAGTGACCTGTAATCACGTTTGAAGTTTGTGATTATCCCTTGGTTTTTGTTGCTTTCATATTCAACAAACAACACTACACTCAATAATGTGCCAAAAAATCCTAATATAGAAACAACAAAGAAGCACAACCAGTCACAACAGGGTTTGAATGGGGGACGCTCAGAATAAGCTACAACTAGCCTGAAACAACTCCACTCAAGAGGTAAAGGGGGCTCTCAGTGTGAACCATCAGCAATGGGAGCAGAAGCTCCGATGCTTCACTTCCGGGCTGAGGCGGTCGCTCAGGTTGTAGTCTCACCGTTGAGTTAAATTGCTCACGGGTTGGTTGATTTCACTATTCATTTAGGGCCTTATTATAGGTGTCTTTTATTATCATATACACATAGGGAGCTCAATGATGGTGTGGTGGTGGAGGCTTCCCGCCTCAGCCCGGAAGTGAAGCATCGGAGCTTCTGCTCCCATTGCTGATGGTTCACACTGAGAGCCCCCTTTACCTCTTGAGTGGAGTTGTTTCAGGCTAGTTGTAGCTTATTCTGAGCGTCCCCCATTCAAACCCTGTTGTGACTGGTTGTGCTTCTTTGTTGTTTCTATATTAGGATTTTTTGGCACATTATTGAGTGTAGTGTTGTTTGTATTATTAGTCTCACTCTATGGAGTTGCCCGAGTGGCAGCGTACTCTCTGCTTTTCGGCGGACCAGGTGACGTCATGCACTACCCTAACTTCCTTGTTTCAGGCGGACCACCAGATGAATACATACGCGCCGGATTTTGTGGCTAATAAAAACATATGGTCTAATTTACAAAAAGAATTAATTAAGTTGGATTTACACAGTATGTCTCTGGTGGAGTATATAAAAAATCACTACATTCCGCGGGGTTTGCGGGTTCACAAACCCCCTGGTATGTTCACCAATAGGGACCCTTTTCTCCATAAATGGGCTGCTATCCTCAACAAGTGCTCTCTGGATCTGATGGTGTTGTTGATTGACACCATCCAGGAAGTATCTCAAGAGGTTCAGACACAAAGTGCTGAGATACAGGCCAAATTAACCACTGATCCCAATACATCTCCACTGTTTGCTCAATGTTTGCCTGATTTACAGGCGGTTCATGAACAGTATCGTGGTAAGATTAAACAAGGGAAAATTAACAAATTTCATAGGGACGCAGAGGACTATGCATCCGGGTATGTGTATGCCTGGATGCAACCCCAAGGGTCTTCCTCTGCTGCACAGCAGGTTAACACCTATCCCACTTATCCAACGGAGGACAGTTCCTCCAACAGTGACTCCAGTGGACGTAGTTCTTATATGGGGTCAGCGCGTTTTTTAGGTCGGGGATCCAGAAGAGGCCCAAGAAGACGGTCCCGGGGCCGCAGGGGCTACCCGGACCGCAATGCAGCGCAAAACATTCCAGTGACTCGCTCGCAGGCAGCGAGGGGTCCCTAGTGGTTAACATATCAGGGGTTCCCCTTTCTGAAGCACAAACTCAATTATTAGAGAAGGGGCTTTCGTTCGTTCCAACTACTGCCCTAGATTTGTTCACTGCACATCGGGATATGGCACGGTTTGTCCGGGGCCTCCAGATCAAGCTATTTTTTTCTACTCAGGAGGGTTCCCGGGATGATTCCCTTTTTAGGGTGAAATCCCATTGGATCCCCCCGGGGCCCATTGATGCTCATATAAAAGTATTTCGGGACTTGGTTTTACGTGACATTGACCAGCTCCCGAATGCACATTCTACCCATCATTATGTTAACATCACTAGGGCCCAACGGCTTGCTCTGGAGGCTCTCAAGAGCGCCCCTGACTTAGATATTAAACCCGCTGATAAGGGCGGGGCGGTGGTCGTTCAGTCCACTGCCCAATATGATGCCCAGGTGGCCACTCACATTTCCAACGTGGACTGGTATACTAAACTGGAGAGAGATCCCTCCCCCGGTTTGCGTATGGAAATAGCGAGTTTGGTTCAGGAGGCGCTCTTGGATAATATTATCACTCAATCCGAAGCCAGATATCTTTCTCAACCTCCCAGTCGCAGCCCTCGTTTTTACACGGTACCCAAAATTCATAAAACCCTTTCCAACCCTCCGGGCAGGCCTATAGTCTCCCTTTGTGGGACCATTCTTGAGCCCCTGTCCAAAATGGTCGATCATTTTTTGAAACCCAGGGTTGCTCAGGCACGTTCCTTTGTACTGGACACCACCAACTTTTTGAATAAAATTGAGTCCATCCAGGTACAACACACTGACCTCTTGGTCACCATGGATTTGGAAGCCCTATATTCCAACATCCCCCAGATTGAGGCCTTGAAGATTGTGGAACAACAGTTATCTGAAGGGCCTTTCCATCATCGTATAACCAAGGTTTTCTTGATGCAATTGGCCACCTTGGTTTTACAACGGAATTTCTTCGAAGTACGAGGGGAATTCTATCTGCAGACTCACGGGGTAGCCATGGGGACGGCCATGGCCCCCAGTGTGGCCAACCTCTATGTCACGAATTTCGAAGAACAGTTGTTATATCCATCTATGTGGATGTTGGATATTGGTATATGGCTCCGGTACATTGATGATGTGTTCCTGGTTTGGACTGGCACCAAGGCCAGATTTGATGAATTCCTTACCTGGCTTAATACCTTGGACAGACACTTGAAGTTCACTGCCACGGTGAACGCTGCCAGGGTCACTTATTTGGATACCATGGTCAGCAAGTACGGTGGACATTTGGTCACAACGGTCTTTCGGAAAGTCACCGATCGTACCTCATATTTACACTTCACCAGCTGTCATCCCGCCAGGCTGCGTCAATCATTGCCTGTAGGGCAATTTCTCAGGATCCGCCGTATCTGTTCCTCATTAGGGGAGTTCAGAATTCAGGCCAAGCTGTTATGGCAGCGTTTTAAGGCACGCGGTTATCCAGATTGGACCATAAGGAGAGCCTATCGCAGAGCACGTTATGCCAACCCTGAGCTCTTGCGGGCTCCCACCATTAGACCGCCCATGGAAAAGCAGGTGTGTGTTATTTCATTTTCTGACCAAGCCCACCAGGTAGCTGGCATTGTGAGAAAGCATTGGCATGTTTTGGACCATCATGCGATCTTCAATCAGGCTCCTTGCATTGCTTTCTCTCGTCCAAAAAACTTGAAGGAATTGTTATCCACCAGAGGCCGAGCTGTCACCGGGGGGAGGCATGGTCCTTGCGGCCATTGTGATATGTGTGCATCTTCTCTATCTATTTCTCAATGGCAACATCCTCGGACGCAGCGTACTTACCATCTGAGATCCCAAACGTCCTGTGATTCTGCTTGGGTGGTATATATTATCATCTGTCCTTGTGCGCTCCACTATGTGGGGCGCACAAGTAGAAAGATCAGGATAAGACTTCAAGAACACAGGAGTCGGATCAAAACGGTATCTTTAGCTGCCCCTCTGGTGCCTCATTGTTTGGAAGCCGGTCACCAGTTTATTGATCTGACATGGTTTGTGCTGGAGCAAATTCCCTGGGATTTCAGGGGGGATAAACAATTTCAGTTAAACCTTAGGGAACAATATTGGATTTTCCAACTTCAATCTGTTGCTCCCCTTGGCCTTAATGAAAGTGTGGAATGGAATACCATCATTTAGGGTTCCCTTCCATCCTTTCTGGGTGCCGTGTTTGCGTGTAGAATTTCTGTGCTGGGTGGTTTTCAGCATGTTGGTTTTGAGTACTGCACGGGTTTTACTGTCTTCCTTTTATTGCTTTCCTTTTGCAGCTTTGGGGCTTGTTTCTTTTACCCGCCCCGGTATGTGTGATTTAGGACGTGTTGTGTGATTGGTTGGGTTATGCATGACGTGTCCCTGGTCCGCTTTTTAAGCGTGAGTGCTCTCCCGCTCGGTCACCCCTCCCTCCAGCCGTCCCGCCTCGTTTTTCGGCATTTTGCATTTTTTTCATTTTTTTGTTTTTTGGTTTGCGGTCGGGGGCTTGGTTCCTGAAGAAGGGCTCCTCCCCGAAACCAGCTTGGTTGAACTTCGGCTCCTGGCGTTTTCATTGTGGCAGTTTGGTTTGGATAAGTATATTTTGATTGAATTTAAGTATGGTTTGATTGTGTTTTGCTGTTATCTTGGCGGGTTTCGGCTGGCAGGGTTTGCGTGGGGGTCGCTCAGGTTGTAGTCTCACCGTTGAGTTAAATTGCTCACGGGTTGGTTGATTTCACTATTCATTTAGGGCCTTATTATAGGTGTCTTTTATTATCATATACACATAGGGAGCTCAATGATGGTGTGGTGGTGGAGGCTTCCCGCCTCAGCCCGGAAGTGAAGCATCGGAGCTTCTGCTCCCATTGCTGATGGTTCACACTGAGAGCCCCCTTTACCTCTTGAGTGGAGTTGTTTCAGGCTAGTTGTAGCTTATTCTGAGCGTCCCCCATTCAAACCCTGTTGTGACTGGTTGTGCTTCTTTGTTGTTTCATATTCAACAGGCAGGCACCTTGAAGCCAACAGCTTCGCTACGTTTGAAAGCGGTGTATAGGTCTCTGTCGCTTTAATTGAGAGACCATACGTGAGCAACTGCAGAAGGACCTGGAGTACACCACTCTCAGGGGACAGACCCTTCCAATTTATGTACAAGTACTGTAATAACAACGCCTAAGCGGCGTCTGACATCAGCATGGTGGACACATTCAACCAAAGACAATGATTTTTGTCCACGCGACGCCACAGTGCAGTTCCGAAAGTTCGAACACATGACCAGGTCTAGACTGCTGTTCCGAAACACACGGCTCATCTATGTGATTGCTTTTAACTGGAGTGAACGTTACTTGAAAGAATACAGGTGGGACCTACGACATCAGTGCGCATAAGCGGATTATGTGCTTATCAGGATTGCAATTATCCGGAGTTTACGTCCATTGACTTTAATGTAAAAAAAAATAAAATAAATGGGACCATGGTGGTAAGCTACGGATAACTGAAATGTGCGCTTAACCAACATGCACTTAGGTGGAGTCTACTGTACAACTACTTATGTCTCAGTGATCTTATTTGGAGAGTACTATCAACCTGTCAGCGTCAGCCCAGCTCATTTCTGAAGAGTTGTAACCTATAGTATCCCATGGGCTATCTCAAAACCAGCAATATTGCTTGCTCCCGTTTCCTTTATCCATGTCTGGCTTTCTGCTCTTGAAAAAGTAAAGAGTAAATTGTTTGCAATATTGATACCTCCTAATCTTGTTCCCATCACTAATCTCTGTATCAGTAGAGTGGTCCAAAAATTAATCAACACATTTCATTTGTCCCCCAAGGCTATTTTATTCCTTTATATAAAAATGAAACACAAACATTTTACTTAAAACAAAGTTTAGGGGTCGTCCCATCTCACTGCTTTTTTAAAACTACTGCTAAGCTTAAAAAACTATCGCTAAGCTTAACAGTATATTGTAATTCTTGTGCACTCGACAAATAATCAACAGTCTATGACACCGAGATGCACAAATAAAAAAACTTCACTGCTGCCTAACAGAAATAAAAAACTGGATGACTGCAAATAAACTGCAACTCAACGCATCTAAAACTTAACTTCTCTGACTACATAAGGACACCTGTGCATACCCCCGCTCATCTCTCTCCTGGGGAAATACCCTTACAGCCAAAGAAAATGTCCACAGCCTAGGAGTGATTCTCGACTCAAACCTTTCGCTCTCAGACCATGTATCAAAATTAGTGTCATCTTCCTTCTATCACCTCCGCCAACTAAAATGCATCCGTGCTTATTTCTCAGAAAGCGATTTTGCCCAGCTACTATACGCGTTTGTACTATCCTGCTTAGATTACTGCAACGCAGAAACACTCACCCATGTCCAAGGTGTTCAAAATGCCGCTATCCAACTCTTAAAAAAACTTGGGCTTCCGCAACCATGTCACCCCTGCAATATCATCCCTGCACTGGCTTCCTATCTAAAAACAATGCACCTTTAAAGCCTTAGTGTTAGCCTTTAAGACTTTCCACAAAATAGCGCCAAACTACAAAGCATCTAAACTACAAATTTATATCCCCAAACGATCACTGAGATCCCAAACAGAAAAACGGCTGGTCCTGCTGCCTGGCTGCTCACTCATGTCTGAGACATCCTGAAGGCGCTCATATTCTCACTAAATACCCAGAATGTGGCACATCATCTCCCCATTTATTAGATCACTAGACAGTCTTTGGAACTTCAGAAAAGCCGTGAAAACCTTCCTTTTTACAAACCAGCACCTTGAAGACCCACGTCTACACCCTGACAGATGGATCTCAAAGACATGACCTAAAACTCCAAACGGAATCTCACAAATACTCACATGCCACCGCAAATATAACCTGAATTACTACTACATTCTCCGACAACAAACTTGCACCCACTTACTAAGAAAGCTATCTTACCTCCAAGTGATATCTACACTGAATGTGCTGAAATTAAAATCCACCTTATACCCACTAAATCAGTATTTTATGTCTGCATGTTATGTCTATACTGTAATCCAACCCCTTTGTCTATGCTGTAGAATCAGTATTTCTCACCTAAGTACGTCCTAACCGTACTATGAAAGTACTCTTGTAACCCATTCTGGGCTCCTTTGGGAAGACGGGCTAAATAAATGAATAAACAGTCTGCTGGGAGTGCTGGACCCTACACGGTCCGTGTTTTGACGCAATGTCTTCCTCAGGGGTCACTGCTAGTCCTGGAGTGGAAAATACATGGAAAAGCTAAACAATCCCAAAATGCAAATGCACAGACAATCCGCATAAAACTGTTGCGATAGCTGGATCAGTTTTTTGCTTGTGCTTTCATTGGCAAGCTCCATCATTTTGGAATTATCTCTCCTCAATAATTTGCCTTGAGTGTTCAGCTGGGTTCTGACAGCACGTGGGGGGGGGGGGGGGCATCCACCAGCCCACAAGAATTTAACATAAGCATAAACAACCATATATATCTGTATATATGTATCTTCTCTCTTCCTTTTCTTTACAATCAATGGTGTTCCTTTCTGATTTTTGTTGTTGTTGTTTTAATAATGCTCATTACATTAGCATCTTGTTGAGGAAAGATAATTCAACACGTTATAATAATCCATAACCAAAAAACATAGCTTTGAGAAAGTTAAGTCATGCTCTCCTCTGGTATAACTTAAGATTTTGCATCTCTCAAATCCATATTCAAATACATTTGTTTCTTGTATATACATACTATCTTTTATTAAAGTAGGTCTTTGAGAAATAACACACCTCCCTAAAAAAAAGTTGATGTACCTCTATCTCTGGATATAATAGTTTTAAAAGGGAAACTATGTTTTTCTGTTAAAATGCATTGTAATGGTAGGTTAGGATGATTGCTACTGCAATAAAGCAACCAATATATTACTGACTGATAATCCATGTATCCAAAATAATACTCCATTTCTCTCCTTAAAAATCTAAATCAGACAGAATATTTTCTATACATATTTTGGATTCCACACCTTGTCAGGTTTGTTCATTTGTTTTGTGCAATCCTTCTCACAATTGCATGTCTCCCAGACAATAGCACACTATATATTTGGCTACCCATGGTTGTGCTCTTTCAAAACATGGAACAAACAATCTTTGCTTCACTGGCTGCAGGGCTAACCTGCTTTTCATTTGAGTGCTGAAGAGCAAATCCCCAGTGTCCCAGACAAGATGATCTGGAGTAAGAATGTGTTCTAAATGCTTCACCTACTCTGACTAGTTAGGGAGGGTAAGATGACTTTCTGGAAGATGATACAGGATAAGAAGCTTTACAAATAACAACAAGGATTCCATCAGGAACAATCATAGCTGGAAGACTTTTAATCCCCTGGCCCTTAATACAATACTACTACTATACTCTACCACTGGGACTGCTGAAAATGAAAGCAAACCTTTATCCAAAAAGAAATCAGTGTTTTTCTGAACCTTTAAAGCCCTTCAGCAAATAAAATAGTATATCACTAATTACAATTAGGGCTGCATCTTTATTTATAAAAACAAAACAAAACAACAATTAAGATAAAAGTAAAGGCGACAATTTATTATACTTAGGAGCCCTTTAACTAAACTGGGTTAAGCAGATAATGGATACATGTGTGTGTGTTAACCATCACTGTAGAAATGCAATTGTAGCTCCTGCAGTGGTTTAGCAGTTAACACATGGTAATTACACCTTAAATGCATTTTATGTTGGGGTGGGGCATAGGTGGAGCATGAGCATGCTGTGTCAGTCACACTTATGCATCTCTCCAATATGAAGTGCTTAGCATACACACGCATTAATGAGAACTTCTGTGTGGGAATTACAGAGGACATGCTGGGCACAGTTGCATCACTACCATTGCACTTACCAAACAGTAGGGGCAAGCCTCAAATTTTAGTGACAGGGCCTCTTAATTTGGTGGCACCTTTAAAGTACATTTTTTAAAATCCAATCTGTTAACTTAAATTTGCAACTGACAAAATATGCTACCTAGATACTAAAATTTTTTATGTACAAAATCCTAAGACAATTAGCCAGTGATAATGGCTGGCTAAATTGACCTTAGAAACATGAGCTGTTCTTAGGAACTCATTGCAAGGTGAAGTAATTTTCTGGGTTTTGTTAGCCATGTTTGGCCCAAATGGTAGTGCCTATCGGAGAGGCTCTATCCATCTGTCCTTCTGTCTGTCCATCTGCGCATATAGCCCAAACATCCTTAAATGCACACATGCATAAACAAACACCTCATACAACTTCATCACCCTAATGAGACATTTTTCCATGTCTTTTTAAACCCAGTCATCAGACATGCATGAGTTTGCAAATGAAAAAAGGGAAAATGTTCCATATAGACACCTAAATCTGAGTTTAAACATTTTATGGAACATGCACAAAAATCCAGTATCAGACATGCCCATTTTCAAAATATCTTATTTTTTTTAATGGATAAAGTTTGTGCTCTGTGTGCATCTATCTGTTTGAACCATTTAAAAAACACAAAACATGTCCAAAACAAAAATGCACAGAACAAGTTATTGGGATATAGGAAGGGGCCAGAATTCTTAGTAGACTGCAGTGAACATCATATAACAAGTTACAGGTACAGTCCCCTTATGGCGAGTCCTCCAAAACCTATACCACACCAATAGCCCTTGTGCTTGCAAGTGACACCTACTGTATATGTGGGTACAGTGGAATTAGGATGGGGTTTGGAAGGCTCACAAATTCCACCGTAAGTGTAGTGGTTAGAGTGGAGTATAGGCCTGACTTCCCATCTTTATGGTTGACTAAACTTTCCGGTTCATAGACAAAATCGCGCGAGACAACAGCACGCCGACAACTGAGCGCAGACAACTGAGCGCAAGGTTGACGGCGTGCCGAAGAAAATCACTATTTTAAAGGGTTCCGACGGGGGGTGTTGGTGGGGAACCCCCCTATTTTACTTAACAGACATCGCGCTGGCGTTGTGGGGGGTTTGGGGGATTGTAACCCCCCTCATTATACTTGAAACCAAACTTTTTGCCTGTTTTTTAGGGAAAAAATTCAGTTTTAAGTATAATGTGGGGGGTTACAACCCCCCAAACCCCCCACAATGCCAGCGCAATGTCTGTTAAGTAAAGTGGGGGGTTCCCCCCCAACCCCTGTCAGAGCCCTTTAAAATAGTGCTTTTCTTCAGCGCGCCATCAACCTTGCGCTCAGTTGTCGGCGCGCCGTTGTCTCGCGCAATTTAGTCCCGTCACCCTACTGGTTCACCCAACTTTCCCTCAGGCATGCAATGTTTCATTCACATCTTTGGGGGATGGGAGTGGGACAGTGACCATAGGGGGAGTGTGTGGGGGTCATGCTTACATTTATCTAGTATGAGTACCTATATGGCACTTATTCATTGATAAAACAGGTCTAGCCCCAGACATCCAAATAGTGCCCTGGATATATTCTTAAATATTTCATTATGTCATAAAAATGTCCAAGTCATAAATCCACCCTAGTCCTACCCACACTACAACTCTAACATGCCTCCTTGAAATTTGATATTAATTATGGCTGGGAAATATCATGCTCTCAAAGTTCCCATCACTGTAGCTACTTCTGTTTCTATACAGACAGATGTTTTGATCCACAGGAAGGAATTGAATCAGTATGAAGGATGATTACATGTTGACTCCTTCATGAAATGAATTGAGCGAGGAGGTAGTGAGGCTGAGAAGCATCCCCAACACTACTTGAGGAATCTAAGAAACTCCAGCAGAACTAGACTGAAATAAAAGGTTGTCCAAATTCCCAAAACTAGTTGGGTTTAAGACCAGGGTTACCAGATTTTCGGGAATGAAAATCAGGACTCATGGCCCTGCCCCCAGGCCCGCCCTGTTCCACCCGAGTCACACCCCATTCCGCCCCTAGCCTCCTCAAACTGATCGCTTGTCGGGAGGGCATCTGCGCATGCGCTGGTGTGATGCGATGATGTCGCACACATGCGCGTGATGTCACCGCGTTACATCTGCACATGCACAAATGCCTTCCCGACATCGCTGTTACCTGGAAAGCTTTTCAAAACCCGGACAAAGTGCCTGGTCCTCAAAAAGGAGGACATGTCTGAGGAAATCCATGCATCTGGTAACCCTAGGTATAGCCTAATGGCTAATACCGTGGATTGAGAACCTCAGGGCTCTGGTTCAATTACTACTATAGCTTCTTGTGACCCTGGGCAAGTCATTTAACCCTTCCAGAGAAAGTACCTGCATAAATGTAAATCTCTTTGCTTGAGCTACAAAAGGCAATACAGTCAAACCTCGGTTTGCGAGTAACCCGGTTTGCGAGTGTTTTGCAAGATGAGCAAAACACTCAGCAAACTACTGACTCGATTTGCGAGCACACCCCCCCCCCTCCCGATAGCCGGCATCGCTCCCCCCTGCACGCAAAGGCCCCCTCGTTCCAACCGGCACCCCCCCCCGCGTGAAACGCCTCTCCCCCCCGCAGATGCATGCTCAAGGCAGGCAGGCAGGCAGAAGCAAGAAGCCGGAAGATCTTCTAGGCACACGATCTGTGCCTGCGCTAGACCGGGGGGGGGAGGGTAAAATTTAAGTTGTTCGGGCGGGGGGGCCGGTTCACGCGGGGGCGGGCCGGTTGGAGTGAGGTGGCCTTTGCGAGCTGGGGGGAGCGATGCCGGTTATCGGGGGGGGTTGGGGGGTGGGAACGTATCAAAGCGAATTTCCATTATTTTCTATGGGGAAACTCGCTTTGATAAATGAGCATTTTGGATTACAAGCATGCTCCTGGAACGGATTATGCTCGTAATCCAAGGTACCACTGTATATAAAAACCATGACCCCTTTACATTTTAGTAGGAAAAAAGTATTACTCAACTCCAAGATCAAAAGAATAACACCATATGCGGTTTTTAGCAGCGGAAACAGCTCTGACATTCATAGAAATTCTATGAGCATCAGAGCTCTTACTGCTGCAGCCGGCACTAAAAAACACACTACGGTTTTGTAAAAAAGGGGGGGGGTAAGATCTAGACCAGTGTTCTTCAACCTTTTTATACCTATGGACCGGTGGAAATAAAAGAATTATTATGTGGACCGGCAAACTACTAAGACTGAAATTTTAAAAACCCGTTTCTGCCCTGTCCTCGCAAGCTCGGCCCCATAAACCATCTGATCCCATCCGCACAAGCCTCAGTTATGATTTTATATTGAACACATTTTATTAAAGTATAAAAAGAAACAATATTCTATACAATTGTCATTTTATAAATACAAATAATACAGAGCAGGGATCAACAAAACCCCTGTCTCCCCTCCCCTTCACATATATCCCCTCTACTATCAAGAAAACTGAACAAGCCAAATTATTACAGAATGCTACACAGAAATATCATGCTAACAGAATACTGCAGTCACACATAGCAGGAATAGGATTAGGGGAGTGCAACTACGGCAACTGCCCCCTTGTCATAGAGAGCCCTAAGTCAACTGGAAGCTAAAGAAGCACTGCCTGTGCTTTGCAGTCACCAGTTATGTCTAACACCAGCTCTGTCAGGATACATATTTTAAATTTGATATATTCTAATCACAAAATATAATTTTTTTTTTACCTTTTTGTTGTCTCTGGTTTCTGCTTTCATATTCTTTTCACTCTCTTCCTTCCTTTCATTCTCTCTCCGTCTCTTCAATCCAGCATCTGCTCTTCCTCCTTCCATATGTTATCTGCCTTCTTTCTATGCCCCTCTCCCCTATTCATCCAGCTTGCACCCCCTCTCTCCTTTTTACATGATTCATTCCAGCTTCACTGGTCTTTTCATTTTTATCTCTCCTACACCAGATATAGCATCTTTTTCCCCTCTCTCCTTATTTTCTGCTGACCCCCTTCCCAGCATCAATCTCTCTCTACTTTCTCATTCCTCAGTCTCTCCCCTTCCCCTCATCTGATCTCTCCATTCCACCCTGACTCCTTCCCCTCCTCAAATCTCCCTTCTGTTTCCTTCCTTTTTTCCTCCTCCCCTGTCCAGCAGTAACTCTCTTTCCTTCCCTTTCCCTCCTCCCTTCCCAGCAACATTACTCCTTCTCTCTCCCCTGCAGGTCCAGTTGCAGCTCTCCCTTTATTTTCCCTTGTCCAACAGCTTCCCCGCCTCCAACAGTGACTTCTTCCCTTTTCTTCCACTCCCCTTCCAGCAGCTCTCAGTACTTGCCAGCAGCAGCACAGCGATTCACTTAGGCAGCCTTGGGTCCTTTGATGGGTCGCGCCACCTCTGAGGAAAGAGGAAGTTGCACCATCAGAAGCGGGCCGCGACTCAGCAAAACCCCCAAGGCTGCCAAAGTGAATCGCTGCGCTGCTGCAGGAAAGTCCTTAATCGGGCTCCCCTGATCTCGCCGGCCCTGCACGGATCAGCAGGAAATTTTTGTACACCAATCTTTCCGGCCCTGCAAGGACCGGCAGGAAATTTCTGCGGACAGGCACCGGTCCACAGACCGGCGGTTGAAGAACACTGATCTAGACTATGGCTAAAGTGGATACTGCATTAAAGACATGACTGCTTTACATCATAATATGGAAATGTGTCGAATGCTGTACGAAGCTATGTTTTGTGACTGATTAACTTACCTAAATCTTCAACTGTTACTCTTCAATATACACTAGTCTAAATGTTAGAAATACTAGAGGTTCCCTCTGATTCCATAGCTCCAATTACAAGAGTATTACCTTCTTTCTGGGGAAAGATTTCATAACAAGATGATGTAGATGTTTTAGGAGGTGTTTGCTATGATTAGAAAGCTTAGCTTATGAAAATGTTCCTGAACTTTGTTAAAGACATTAGTTGTTCAGACCTTTCAGTTATTCTGTCATCTATAAGAAGAGAACAACTGGATTTTCTACAAGTAGTGCTGCCTCTGACAACACAAGCATGAGGTTTGATACTATTCATGAATGGGAAGAGAGTTTCTAATTACATAGGTGTGTGTTCATATTATGGCACAGGAAGTACTTTTGTCAAGACTGGGGATTACCTCAGGGAGTTGTCAGTTGGGTGGAGCATCTAGGGCAGGGGTAGGGGACTCCGGTCCTCGAGAGCCGTATTCCAGTCGGGTTTTCAGGATTTCCCCAATGAATATGCATTGAAAGCAGTGCATGCAAATAGATCTCATGCATATTCATTGGGGAAATCCTAAAAACCCAACTGGAATATGGCTCTCGAGGACCAGAGTTCCTTACCCCTGATCTAGGGGGAGTTCAGAGGATTACTACACTTTTCCCTAGGTATTCGCGGGGGATAGGAGCAGAGCCGGACCGCGAATAGGGAAAAATTGTGAATATCTTCTCATCCAGCTCTGACCCAACCCCGCCTCCCTCCCGCCTTTCCCCCGGCATCCTGGCCTTACCTGGTGGTCTAGCGGGTTTTAGGGGCAGGAGCGATCTTCCTACGCTCCTGCCCCGTGCAGATTGTCAATATGAAATGACTGCTTTGAGTTCCCGTAGTCGGTAATGCTAGGATGTCGGGGGGGGGGGAGGCTGGAGAGAGGCAGGAATGTGCTATACTATGGGGGGTTCCCCCTCCCCCACAAAAATCGCGAATATGTGAAATTGCGTGTGTCAAAACCGCGAATGGGAAGGTGGAAGTGTACTAAATGGTCAATAGTCTACATCATAAAACAAATAGGAACAAGCTTAGAAATCTAAGGGACCCTTTTACCATACTATGGTAAAAAGTGGCCTTAGCGTATGTTTGCATGAGTCTTTCCCATGCATGAAGGCCATTTTTACTATATGAGTAAAGTGGCCACTTATTCTATTTTTAAAATTAAAGGCAATCGATTTTCACATTGGTACGTGGTCATCAGCGCATGAGCTTTTACCAACACCTATTTTGTAAGTTGTAAGAGCTCACATTTTAATCACGTGTTAATCACATGTTAATCAGTTAGCACATGGCAATGTAGCTGCACTAGCATATTAGCACAGAACATGTCTACTCTCTGGCCCCATCCTGTCCCCATCAGCTACTTTTGTGTTCATCCTTTGCCTTTAAGAAGATAACGAATGCATGAAGCAGCCTCCCTGTAGATGTACTGAAGATGTGGGTGTACCTGAAATCAAGAACGTAAGGAACATACACACAGGATCACCGAGACAAAGGTATTGTACCGTTTCCCCGAAAATAAGACAGTATCTTATATTCATTTGGGGCCCAAAAAAGGCACTAGGTCTTATTTTTGGGGTAAGCACATGATCATCTCTCCCTTCCTCTCCTTCACCCCAATCCTTCTTCTTTCCTTTCTCTCCCCCACATGTGCAGCATCTTTCCTCCCCTCCCTCCCATCTCCCTGTGCAGCAGAAGTTTGCTCAGCTTCTATCCTTCCCTCCCTTTCATCCTTTGTGCAGCATAACCCTAGCCCAGCTTTTTATCCTTCCCTCCCCTCCCATCCCTCGGGCAGCAGAACCCTTGCCCAGCTTCTATCTTTCCCTCCCTCCCATCCCTGTGCAGCATTCCTTGTGCAGCAGAACCCTTGAACACACACACACACACCCTGTCATGGTAGCTGTGGGGCAGCACGAGCCATCAATGCTAGAGGTGAACATCAGCTGTACAGGTTGGTGCAGGCAAACTGGCATGCTACCGTGGAACAACTTGCCATCCAAACGAACCTTGGTGTTTTCAGATGTACTACTACTACTATTATTTCTATAGCACTACCAGATGTCCACAATGCTGTACAGAATCATGAAGAAAGCAGTCCTTGCTCAAAAGAGCTTACAATCTAAACAGGCAAGACAAACAGGTTGCCATGGATACAGTTAAGGGGAATGTTTAATCTGCTGGCTAGGTTGGTGGGCAGTAGGGTGAAGGGTTATGAATTGAAGGCTATATCAAAAAGGTGGGTTTTCAGTCTTCCTTTAAACAAAGTAAGGGAAGGGGCATGGCAGGCAATCTTCGAGAGTTTATTCCAGGCATAGGGGGCAACTAGATGAAAGGCACAAAGTTTGGAATTGGCAGGTATTTTAAATGTGTGTTATTATTTACCTTACCTGTTCAACCTGTAGGGTGAAACCATCTTCAGAAAAGCAAATTTGGAAGAAGTGACGGCTTCAAAGTTGGTGGCCGAAATATAAACCTGTGCTTTGCAGATGATACAACGCTCATCACCAGCAGCAAAGAAGACATGGTGTATCTACTGAGAAAAGTCAAAGTCAAAAGTCATAACATGGGATTAGAACTAAATAAACAAGACGAAGATCATGAACATGGAAAATGATGAAGATTTTGAGCCTGAAGGCGATAGAAGTTGTAAAGGATTTCAATCTCCTGGGCTCTTTTATAAATAAAGAAGCAACTAGCAGGGAGGAAATACTCCGAAGAATAGCACTTTGTCACTCTTCATTGAAAGCTCTCAACAAAGTATTCAAAAGCAAGGAGGTATCACGCCAAATGAAGATCAGACTTGTCCACGCACTCATTTTCTCTGTGGTCAGTTATGGAAGTGAAAGCTGGACACTACAGAAACTAGACAGAAAAAAGCTTCCGTGCTGGAGAAAGATTTTAGGCATGCTGTGGACCACCAGAAGAACTAACAAATCGATTCTGGAAGATATCAAACTGGCTACATCACTCAAAGCCCAAATGATGAAGTTACGATTTGATTATTTTGGTCACACCATCATAACAGAGATCACTGGAGAAGGACATCATGTTTGGGAAGATCAAAGGGATCAGGCAAAGAGTGACCTGCAATCAGATGGCTGGACATGTTGAAAACAACTATGGGGATGACGCTGGAGGACCTTTCCGGACTAGCAGAAAACCGATTCCTTTTTTAGATCCACAATTTATCAAGTCGCTAGGAGTCGAACATAAGTCGATGGCAGCTAACATAACCTATTTATTTCACAAATCAAAATCAGACAAAGGTAACAGGGTAAACTATCTGCTTCAATTCAAACCTGGAATATACCACAGTGAACTAGCAATGTTTAGACATAAAATTTTAAATCCAACAAGTACTAAGAAGCATCAGCTGCACTTATCTTAAAGCCTCTTCAAATTTACTCAAATCCTCTCAATGTGCATTATAAACCTGACAAAGGGACCCTTTGTTTCATTATTGCTGTGTCATAGGTATAAACGTACAAATTCAGATGGCATGGAACTCCTAAGCAATTTGAATTCAGTGTCCACTTGCAGCCACCCTTACTCTGAAGTGGTTTATTCAACTCTCTACCAGTCAACCTCCTCATGCATAGCCTCAAGCTAATAGCAGTACTGCCAATGTGCATGACATCTTGATGGATTGCTTGTTCTTCCCATCACAGGGCTTCCTTCTCTGAACAAGTACCAATCACGACTCTTTGTGCTTTGAGATGCTGTAGAACTATTTCTTTATCCAGTCAGAATCCTTTCCACTCTGAATGGAATAGCCAAGTTCTTATTTCCAATCCTGGGATTTACTACTGCTCAACACACATAGGAAGGCACACATCGGAATTCTACTGCACAAAATAGATTACAAATTTATGCAGCCAAAGAAAGATTTCAAATACCATTTTGCCCTGTCATATGAAAGCATTCCATTCAAAAAATGTGTTAAGTCCTGATGGTACTACCAAATTCAATTTATATATCCAACGTTGTTCTCTCTGTTTCAATTGTTTCCTTACATCTCCCCAACGTCAAAAGAACATTGTAAAGCCAGACAATGAGAAACCATAGGAGCCTCAGTCTTCCTTGTAGTAATGCAGTGTCTGTATTCAATTAATCTAGTTTTAAATTATCTTAGGTATGCCCACATATAACAAAAGACAGGGGTACTGAATCACATATATCACGTAATTTGTAGTATAAATGGTAGCTGATTTAAAATTTATATCTTTGATTAGACCACAAATCAACAAACTGAGATAATTCCAACATCACTGGTCAAACTGACATATTTCCTCTCCTTGAACAGACCATACATCAGAACAACAAAGCTTATCATTGAAATTCCAGCTTCTGCTATAAGCAATCCTCAGATGCAAAGCAGAAAAACAGTCATGCAATGAACTATTGGCCACTGCTTAAGCAAAGTTTTAAGATCACGCTACAAACTTCAGGAGTATGTCAACACACAAAATATCATATCTGATTCTTCCTATTTTAATTTCTAACAGCAGATCCCTATGGTTAAATATGATGACAACACCTCTCAATCAATTGGTCCATAAATATCTTAGATAAGAACATAAGAATAGCCTTACTGGGTCAGACCAAAGGTCCATCAAGCCCAGTAGCCTGTTCTCACAGTAGCCAATCCAGGTCACTAATACCTGGCCAAAACCCAAGGAATAACAATATTCCATGCTACCAATCCAGGGCAAGCAGTGGCTTTCCCCCTGTCTTTTATCAATAAAAGACTATGGACTTTTCCTCCAGGAACTTGTCCAAGCCTTTTTTAAAACCAGCTACGGTATCCGCTCTTACCATAACCTCTGGCAATGCCTTCCAGAGCTTAACTATTTGTGATACTGCTACAGAATATATTTGTACATATTCTGTAGCAGTATCACAAATAAGCCTACCGCAAAAACTGTGAAAAAGGTAAGCTATTTTTTATTTGCATTTTTATATTACATGTATTTCACACAACATGAAATACAAAGAAATAATAATCCACATCAATGGGAGGTAGCTGAAAAGTAAAACAATATACAGTAACCAAAATATACATACGAATAGTAATTTATCTCCCTATCAACCTACTATTCCTTACATTTTTTATTTATTTCACCTCTACACTATTACTACTACCCCTCCGCAGTACCCTTTTTTTCAATCAGTAATCTCTCAAACTGGGTAGGATCAAAATCAACATAAAATTCAATGTTACCACACATTTGCAGGGAAACTTTAGGAAGAAATCTCCTCCCAACACAGTTATCCTTTCAATTTCAGAAATTCTCTATGACGCATCTATGTAGTCCTAGGCACATCCAGAAAAATCCGGACACACGCAGTTGACTAAATGACGCTGCCCTAATGTCTTGGCTCTCTCTCTCGGGGAGTCCGTCAAGCAGCAGCCACCTCCTAAGGTAAGCTACGTTTAAGGTGTACATAAGAACATAAGAACTGCCATCTCCGGATCAGATCTTCGGTCCATCAAATCCGGCGATCTGCACACGCGGAGGCCCAGCCAGGTGTACACCTGGTGTAATTTTAGTCACCCATATCCCTCTATGCCTCTCGTAAGGAGATGTGCATCTAGTTTGCTTTTAAATCCTAGAACGGTGGATTCCGCAATAACCTCCTCTGGGAGAGCATTCCAGGTGTCCACCACTTGTTGGGTGAAGCAGAAATTCCTGATATTTGTCCTGGACTTGTTCCCCCTTAGCTTCAGTCCATGTCCTCTTATCCGTGTCACATTGGACATTGTAAAAAAAAAATTTTCCTGCTCTATTTTGTCGATTTCTTTCAGTATTTTGAAAGTCTCGATCATATCCCCTCGCAGTCTCCTTTTCTCAAGGGAGAACAATCCCAGTCTCTTAAGTCGTTCCTCGTATTCCAAGTTCTCCATACCTTTTATTAGCTTCATTGCTCGTCTCTGCACCCTCTCCAGCAGTTTTATATCCTTCTTTAGGTTGGGAGACCAATGTTGGACACAGTATTCCAAGTGTGGTCTGACCACTGCCCTATAAAGCGGCATTATAACTTTCTCCGATCTACTCGTGATTCCTTTTTTTAATCATGTCTAACATTCTATTTGCTTTCTTTGCTGCTGTTGCGCATTGTGCCGACGGTTTCAGGGTCCTATCTATCAATACACCCAGGTCCTTTTCTTGTTCGCTCTTACCCAGAGTTGCACCTGACATTCTATATTCGTGTTCCTTGTTCTTTCTGCCTAAATGTATTACTTTGCACTTTTCCACATTAAACTTCATCTGCCATTTCTCCGCCCATTTCTCTAACTGACATAAGTCACTCTGGAGTTCCTCTCTATCCTTCTGCGATCTGATTGCCCGGCATAGCTTTGTGTCGTCTGCAAACTTGATGATCTCACTGGATGTTCCTTCTTCTAGGTCATTGATGAAAATATTAAATAAGATGGGCCCAAGTACCGAGCCCTGGGGCACACCACTAGTCACTTTCTCCCAGTCTGAGAACTTCCCATTTATGCCCACTCTCTGCTTTCTGTTCTCCAGCCATTTGCCTATCCATCTTAGTATATCTCTCTCTATTCCATGGCTTTGTAGTTTCCTGAGAAGTCTTTCATGTGGAACCTTGTCGAACGCTTTCTAGAAGTCCAAGTATATAATGTCCACCGGTTCTCCACTATCAATTTGTTTGTTCACGGTCTCAAAAAATTCAAGTAAATTCGTCAAACATGATTTCCCTTTCCTGAAGCCATGTTGACTGGCTCTCATCAGGTCGTGTGTATCCAAGTGCCGGACTATGCTATCTTTAATCAGTGCTTCAACCATCTTTCCAGGGACAGACATAAGACTCCCAGGTCTGTAGTTGCCCGGTTCTCCTCTTGATCCTTGTTTGAAAATTGGCGTGACGTTTGCTATCTTCCAATTGTCCGGTTATCTGTCCAGTTCTAATTGACAGGTTGGCAAGTTTTAGCAAAAGCTCTCCGATTTCAACCTTCAGGGGCCTTAGGCGATTGGGCCAATCAGGCTCTAGGATCCTATGGGTTGGGCAGGGTAGAGGGGTCAGCAGGAGGGGTTGGGTACACTCCTGCCACGATCGTCATGAGGGCCGTTGGGGGGTCAGCAGGAGGGGTTGGGTACCCTCCTGCCGGCGATCTTAGGGGGAGCATTGGGGGGTCCGGCAGGAGAAGTTTGGCACCATCCTGCTGGCGATCTTCAGGGGAGGGATGTAGGGGGGGGGTGTCCGGGGAGGGATGTTGGGCACGGTAACCGGCGTCTGCAACATGGACGTCGGTTACAGAATCGGGTTAACTTTGGGCGGGTGTAGGCCCGATTCTGTATAGGACGCCCGGGATTGACGTCCTATACAGAATCCGGGCCTATATGTTTATCAACAAAGGTGATTAAAAAAAAATTAGATCTAACAAATTCCATGTGCTATGAGTGAGAACTTGTACTATCTGTTCCATATTACAAGGATATAAAGCTTGAAAAAAACTTAGTCCTTCACCTGTACAATCTTCAATATCTAACCTATAGTTGAGAAATCATTAAAATGAATATTAGTCTCCCAGTATTGCCAGACTAGAACAACCTTCCTGGATATATTCGCCAACAGCAAAATTTACAGAACTTTAGGAAAATGCTGAAAAGACACCTGTTCTGTAAGATGAAATATATGGTCTGAGTTTGGCTGAGGGGGAAGGAGTGATGACTATTGAGTGCCGGTCACGGAGGTTTTCGATGGTCTGGTCTGCTTTATTTGGTATAATGATGTTCATCATTGAGGCATCTTGTATGCCTTATGCAATTTTACATTTTGATGTATGACAGGGTTGGCCAGTATTCTGGCCTTAAATGATGTTCGTCGTTGATGCGACGTGTATGTCATATGCAATTTGATTTTTATATGTATGTATGTATGTAGTTTGTTATAGTGTTTTCTTGATGTGACTTGTATGATAAATGTTATGTTTTATTTTGTATGTTAACATGTAATTCGCCCTGGATAAGGGCAGGCAATAAACAAACAAACAAACATGCTGAGAAAAATGTATCCTTGCAGCAGCTCTAAAAATAGTGCCAATGTGATAAGAGGCGGAGTACATAATAAAATAAAATCTGTCAGTATAGTGGTAGTTAGGCAAAATCACAAAAATTCTAATTTGGAACAATAGCTAGAAATCACACTTTAAAGCAGAAGATAGTATTATAAATTATAAATGATAGCCAACCCTCCCCCTTCATGAGTTTTGATAACTATTTGCTGAGGCCTGGGTGAGATAAGAAAGTTCTGCACCAGAGAGCCAAGGTAGCTTATGGTCTATTAAGAAATCCTTTACTAGGAATTGTTTATTACAGAGCAAACACACTCAGTAAGTTGAGATGACAAGGTACAGTGTTAAGAGAAGCAGTATTTGCTGAACGATGATTTAAGTTAATTGTTACACTCTAGTCCACTGAGTCAAGTGATAATGAGCCGGGTCTAGTCTGTGGCCATAGTGAACAGGGATTAATAGATCCGAGACACTGGATAAAAAAGAATTAAAGTTAAAATCAAAATAGTCTTTGCCAAAACATAGCATGGTGGACCTTCGTAATTTGTATTCCGTTGGTAAGGCACAGTTACCAACAGAGAAAGCTCTCATTTTCATATAGCTCAAGGGCAGAATTTAGGAGGCAGACATGGCAATGCTCAGGGAATGGTAGACTAGGCAGATTCCATAAAAGCAATTTCAACATTGTTTGCAGAGTAAGCAGAGCAATCTATAGATAAGATTTGCTGGTCAGCAAACAGGGCTCATTACATGCCTTCTCCAAGTTTTACAGACTTGGACGCAACCACCATACAGTGCATCTTTTGTAAGAAAAGCGATATATGCTGCCCTGTTTCTCAACTGTAAAGATGCAGTGCAACTACTGTATATCCTAACTGTGCAGACTAGTGAAGAGAGATCCATATAGGGGTTTATGCACTAAAACTTATACTAAAAATATTTTCAGTATATGTCAATAAAACTGTAATGCTAAAATATTAAACAGTGCACTAAATTCCATAGTAGATGAACACAATTAGCACAAACACACTATTCTTCCAGAAAATGCTATCTTGCTCAAATACAAAGTAATTGTTTGTCAGTCTGACAAAGTGTACCTCAGATTTGCTCTCTGAGAATAGGTGTTCAAATAAAGATTTTCTTTTTTTTCTGTTAAAAACAAAAGCTATTTGTAGTGGGGACAGAGAAACATCTACTGTACCTGACTGTAACTCCCCTTCAGCTACTACTGGAAAAGGTGAGATTAACCCTCATATATATGTTTTTAATGGAATAAATTATTATTCTACAATTAAAATAAGAGTGCATAGTTTTAAAACGGACATTAATATAATTCCCAATAAGAATAAAATATGCTGCACAGCTAGTTATTTAAATCCCTGACTAAATTACTTTGTATAAACTAAATATAATTAACCCAAGTGGTCAAAAAATCACTTACTCATATAGAACAAAACCACTAAACATACTATAACCACTGTGAAGGAGACTTAGAGGAGGGCCTCAGATTCGGAGCATACGCGTAGTCTTATCACAGACTCAACTGTCAGCGTATTTTTTATAGCTCCATGCTCCAGTCATAGGCCCATACCTCAATTCAATATTGGAAACTTTTTAATAAATCTTAAATATAGTGACTAAAATTTAGAACTCTTAAAGGTATTAAAATTCAATCCAATTCACAGTGTATCCTTATATATTAGGCAGCTAATCACTTATCTCAATCTGCTTTGTACCCTTAACCTTTAAAGACTTTTTTTTTTTCAAAAGTTTCAAGTACTTACAGAGAACCCAACCAATTCACAACTCAAATCCATTTAAATATCAAATAAGAACATTTAAATTAGGGCTCCTTTTAATTAACTGTGGAAGAGGTTTCTACCACGAACCAGCGAGGTAAATGCTCCGAAGCTCATAGGAATTCTATAAGTGTCGTAGCATTTAACTCGCCGGCCTACAGTAGAAACCTCTACCACCGTTTAGTAAAACGCAGGGTTAGACTCTAAATCCACTAGCGACAGAGAAAGTATCTGTATATAATATATGTAAACTTCTTTGGTTGTACCACAGAAAGGCAGTATATAAATAATCTAATAATCTAATCCAATCTATTATTACAATACTCCTTCAAACATATGCTTCTTAAATGTTAAATGAATGTTATTTATCCCTTTTACAGGCTTCTAGGACACTCGGCTATAAAAACTCATTTGGGTAAGATTGCTACAGTTGTCCGGGTCTTACCGCGTCTGAGTAAGTGAAAACCAGCATTTCAGCCATCGTGCTGCGCCTTTCTTCAGAATATGCTGTCAGATCTGCCATTTGTCTATAAATATAGTGGGTCCTCAAACCTGATTGAGTGAGGTTTCAGGTGATTTGGGCAGGAAGTTGAAGCGCCAGCCACAGAAGCTTTTTCAACTGCTTTGTTAAAATATTAATCACTTTGAGCTATTTGACATATATATTTTTAAAAATTAAGTGGAAAAATTTTGAAGTTTCTTCTTCTTTTAATTCTTTATTGATTTTCCATATATCAACAGTGCAATACAGAAGTATATAAACATATAATAAATCAAGAAAAGCACACTCATCTTACAGGCATACATGAGCGTTTAAACCCACCCACACATCCAATAACTAGTCAATAAAAACATAGATTCTTTCAATAGCCTTTCCCTATTTAAAGTAGTAACGTAATCCCACCCACCTAGATGTATGTATTCAAAGGGCTAAAATTAAGATAAAAGTATCTCTCCCCCACCCTCACCCTTCCCTGGTTGTGTATGGAAATAAACAAAAATTAAAGACAAAAGACAACTATAATAAAGAAATAAAATATGTCAATGGTCCCCAAACCAATTTAAATAAATTGTTATGCCCCAACATGTCAGCATTCATTTTCTCATATCTATAGCTTGAATATAAATTTGCCCATCAAAAAGGAAAATTGAGGTGATCATAATTTTTCCAATTACGAGTTACCATCTGCATGGCTATCCCGGTCATAATTAGAAAAAGCCTGCATTTATAGCGGTCCATGGGGGGCTTAATATGCAATAATGTTCCACATATGACTAACTCATCTATCAATGGAATTGATGATTCCAGTATGATATTAATTTGTCCCCATATTGACTTCCAAAAGTTGAGTATCAAAGGACAATAGAACAACAGATGATCCAATGTCCCAAGGTCCAGATGACAGTGCCAGCATCTATTAGATTTAGAACTGTCTAACTTTTGTAACCTAACAGAGGTCCAAAAAGATCTATGTAACAAGAAAAAACAGGTTTGTCTCATAGATGCTGACACTGTACATCTCATCTTCCAAGACCAAATCTGTGGCCATTGAGACGCAGAAATGTACTGCTTTATCTCAATGCTCCAAATTTCTCTAGATTTTGTTTTTTTATTCAAAAATTCTGATATTAATTTATACCACCAGGCAGCCTGTTGTCCTAGCAAATCTGTCTGGAAGCATAGGACCTGCAAGCTATAATGATTTTTTAGATTTCACCAATCAAGGAACCCCTTCTGAATGGCCTACTTCAACTGCAACCACTTATAATTTTGAAACTTTAAAATACCGAATGATTATTGCAGTTGTGAAAAATCAAGCATTTTCCCATTTAATAAAAAATCATCTAATGTGCGTATACCTACCTGCATCCATTGCTTCCAGAAGATCCCAGACTTGCCAATTTGAATTTTGGAGTGTAGCCATAAGGATTGATAAGTGGATTTCTCTATTGGAATATCTGTTAATTTATTAATAAATTTCAATGTTTTCCAAGTATCGAATAAGCACAGTTACTTACCGTAACAGGTGTTATCCAGGGACAGCAGGCAGATATTCTTGACTGATGGGTGACGGCACCGACGGAGCCCCGGTACGGACAATTTTAGAGTGATTGCACTCTAAGAACTTTTAGAAAGTTCTAGCTCGGCCGCACCGCGCACGCGCGAGTGCCTTCCCGCCCGACAGAGGCGCGCGGTCCCTCAGTTAGTATAAGCCAGCTAAGAAGCCAACCCGGGGAGGTGGGTGGGACGCAAGAATATCTGCCTGCTGTCCCTGGATAACACCTGTTACGGTAAGTAACTGTGCTTTATCCCAGGACAAGCAGGCAGCATATTCTTGACTGATGGGTGACCTCCAAGCTAACAAAAAGAGGGATGGAGGGAAGGTTGGCCATTAGGAAAACAAATTTTGCAAAACAGATTGGCCGAAGTGTCCATCCCGTCTGGAGAAAGCATCCAGACAATAATGAGATGTGAAAGTGTGAACTGAGGACCAAGTAGCAGACTTGCAGATTTCCTCAATAGGAGTGGAACGGAGGAAAGCTACAGAAGCTGACATTGCTCTGACTCTATGGGCCGTGACAGAACCTTCCAGTGTCAGTCCGGTCTGAGCATAACAGAATGAAATGCACGCTGCCAGCCAATTAGACAACGTACGTTTAGAAACGGGACGTCCCAATTTATTTGGATCAAAGGACAGAAAAAGTTGAGGAACTGATCTGTGGGGTTTCGTACGCTCTAGATAGTAAGCCAGAGCCCTTTTACAATCCAAAGTATGTAAAGCTTGTTCTCCAGAATGAGAATGAGGTTTTGGAAAGAAAACAGGTAGAACAATGGATTGGTTGAGATGGAATTCAGAAACAACCTTAGGGAGAAACTTTGGATGTGTACGCAAAACCACCTTGTCATGGTGAAAAACCGTAAAAGGTGGATCTGCGACCAGTGCATGAAGCTCACTGACCCTCCTGGCAGAGGTAAGGGCAATAAGGAAAAGTACTTTCCAAGTGAGAAACTTGAAAGGAGAGGTAGCCAAAGGTTCAAATGGAGGCTTCATTAAGGCGGAAAGGACCACATTGAGATCCCAGATAACAGGAGGGGCTTGAAGAGGTGGTTTCACATTGAAAAGCCCTCGCATGAACCTGGATACCAGGGGATGAGCTGAGAGAAGTTTTCCATGGACTGGCTCATGAAAAGCTGCAATGGCACTGAGGTGGACTCTGATGGAAGAGGACTTAAGGCCAGAGTCAGACAAAGAAAGCAAATAATCCAACAATGTCTCCACTGCCAGAGAAGTTGGATCAAGATGATGAAGAAGACACCAGGAGGAAAATCTCGTCCACTTCTGATGGTAACATTGCAGAGTGGTTGGTTTCCTGGAGGCATTCAGAATGGAACGAACAGGCTGAGATAAAATAGTATCATGAGATGTCAGCCCGAGAGATACCAAGCTGTCAGGTGCAGAGACTGGAGGTTGGGATGTAGAAGGGTTTCCTGCTGTTGCGTAAGCAGAGAAGGAAACAGAGGAAGAAGAAAAGGTTCCCTGGAACTGAGTTGAAGTAGAAGGGAGAACCAATGTTGCCTGGGCCACCTCGGAGCAATCAGAATCATTGTGGCTCGTTCCCTCTTGAGCTTGAATAAGGTTCTCAACATTAGAGGCAGCGGAGGGAAGGCGTACAGGAACAGATTCGACCAGTCTAGGAGAAAAGCATCCGCTGCCAGACGGTGAGGAGAGTAAAGTCTGGAGCAGAAGAGGGGCAGCTGGTGATTGTGAGGAGCTGCAAAGAGGTCTATCTGAGGAGTGCCCCATTGAGTGAAGATAGACTGCAGAGTTACAGGATCGAGTGTCCACTCGTGAGGCTGGAGAATTCTGCTGAGTTTGTCCGCTAAAGAATTCTGTGCTCCTTGAATGTAGATAGCTTTCAGGAAGAGATGGTGATCTATGGCCCAATTCCAGATCTTTTGGGCTTCTTGGCATAAAAGGCGAGAGCCTGTCCCACCCTGTTTGTTGATGTAGTACATCGCAACCTGATTGTCTGTGCACAACAGAAGGACCTGAGGAAAGAGAAGATGTTGGAAGGCCTTGAGGGCATAAAACATCGCTCTGAATTCCAGGAAATTGATTTGATGCTTCTTTTCCTGGGCTGTCCAAAGACCTTGAGTCTGGAACTCGTTCAAGTGCGCTCCCCATGCATACAGAGAGGCGTCGGTGGTGATGACTAGTTGGTGAGGAGGCTGATGGAACAGAAGACCTCTGGATAGATTTGAGGATACCAACCACCATTGAAGAGACTGCCGAAGAGATGATGTCACAGATATGTGTCGTGAGCAAGGATCCGTCGCTTGGGACCACTGAGTAGCAAGGGTCCATTGAGGAGTGCGCAGGTGAAGACGTGCGAGGGGCGTGACATGAACTGTAGATGCCATGTGCCCCAAGAGTACCATCATTTGCCTGGCTGAGATGGAAGGCAGTGAAAGTACCTGCTGACATAGAGACTGAAGGGTCTGAAGACGAATGGATGGTAGGAAAGCTCTCATGAGGAGTGTATCCAGGATCGCTCCAATGAATTGAAGTCTTTGAGTAGGGATGAGATGAGATTTGGGTAGATTGATCTCGAACCCCAGAATTCGTAGAAACTGGATGGTTTGGTTGGTGGCCAGGAGAACTGCTTGAGCGGATGTGGCTTTGATCAACCAGTCGTCCAGGTAAGGAAATACATGAAGGTGGTGAGAGCGTAAAAATGCCGCTACCACAATGAGACACTTGGTGAATACCCTTGGAGATGAGGCTAGACCGAAGGGCAGCACTTTGTATTGGTAATGACAATGATTGATCATGAATCGGAGATATGGTCTTGAGGTTACATTGATCGGTATGTGAGTGTAAGCCTCTTTGAGATCGAGGGAGCATAGCCAGTCGTTTTGATTTAGAAGAGGATAAAGGATGGCTAAAGAAAGCATTTTGAATTTTTCTTTTACCAGATGTTTGTTGAGATCGCGAAGATCTAAAATTGGTCTGAGATCTCCTGTTTTTTTGGGGACTAGAAAATAACGGGAGTAGAATCCCTGCCCTCTTTGATCTAGAGGAACTTCTTCTATAGCATTCAGAAGGAGTAGGGATTGGACTTCCTGAATAAGGAGGGCAGATTGAGGACTGTGTAAAGCAGACTCTTTTGGCAGGCTTTGAGGTGGAAGAGTCTGAAAGTTGAGAGAGTAGCCGTGGCGGATGATGTTGAGGACCCATTGGTCCGAAGTGATTACTTCCCACCGGCTGAGGAACAGAGAAAGTCGACCTCCTATAGGCTGAGGCAGGAGAGCAGGAATAGGGATACTGGCTATACTGTGGAGAATGAAGTCAAAAGGGCTGTGACTTCTGCTGAGGAGGTTGTTTCACAGATTGTTGCTGCTGCTGCTGTCTGGGAGGCTGACGTTGTTGTTGCCTCTGACGCCTGGGTTGCTGAGCAGTGGCAGGTAATGGACGAGCTGTGAAGCGGCGTTGATAGGCCGACTGCTGTCTATATGGTTTTGGCGGAGGAGGCTTCTTTTTATTTTTAAGCAGGGTATCCCAGCGCGTTTCATGAGCAGAGAGCTTTTGTGTGGTTGAGTCCATGGAATCCCCAAAGAGCTCATCCCCTAGGCACGGGGCGTTGGCTAACCGATCTTGATGGTTAACATCAAGCTCGGATACCCGAAGCCAGGCCAAACGGCGCATAGCCACCGACATTGCTGTCGCTCTGGATGTAAGTTCAAAGGTGTCATATATGGATCTAACCATAAACTTACGTAGTTGGAAAAGAGACGACAAGCAGGCATGAAAAGGTTGATGCTTTCGTGAAGGAAGATACTTTTCGAAAGAAGCCATGGTGGTAAGGAGATGCTTTAAATAAAAAGAGAAATGAAAAGCATAATTACTAGCCCTATTTGCTAACATAGCATTTTGGTAGAGCCTCTTACCAAATTTATCCATGGCCCTTCCTTCTCTGCCAGGAGGGACAGATGCATATACACTGGCTCCTGAAGTCTTTTTAAGGGTGGATTCGACAAATAAGGATTCGTGTGGAAGTTGAGGTTTGTCGAATCCAGGAATGGGAATTACTTTATATAGAGAATCCAGTTTACGTGGGGCCCCTGGGACAGTTAAAGGAGTCTCTAAATTCTTATTGAAAGTTTCCCTCAAGATGTCATGAAGGGGAAGTTTCAAAAATTCCTTTGGAGGCTGGTCAAAATCAAGAGCATCCAAAAAAGCTTTAGACTTTTTGGATTCAGCCTCCAAAGGAATGGACAAGGATTCACACATCTCTTTCAAAAAACAGGAGAAAGAGGAAGTGACCTGTTTGGAGGATGGGTCAGGGACAGCCGAATCCTCCTCCTCTGAGGAACATTCGCCTTCAGAAAGAAAGGGTTCCTCTGAGTCTCCCCACAGATCAGGGTCTCTGACATGGGAAGAATGGTCCCGAGACTCAGGTGTCGATGTTTGTAAGTGTCGGGTCTTGCGCACCGACTTACCTGACCTCATTGATACCGAGTCAGGAGATGTTATCGGTCGCACCGGTGCCGAAGTCTGTACCGATTGATGGTGAGCTCTCGGCTCCGGTGCAAGGACTGGCATCGATACCGATGAGGTCAGGTGATGCGGCACCGAAACAGTGGAAGCGGGTAACACGGGTTCCACAATCGGTATCGATACGGGTTGTTCCACAACCGGTACCGATAGCTCGGTGCGGGCCGGCACCGGAAGGTTCGGTGTCATGATAGCAGGAAGGAGCCGTTCTAATTGCTCCTTAAGCTGCGCCTGAAGGATGGCCGTAATGCGGTCATCAAGGGATGGCACCGGTACCGCTTTTTTCTTCTGCGGTACCTGCGGTGCCGCTCGACGCCCCGGAGATGAGGAGCCCGATGTCGAGGGACTCACCTCTATAGGGGCGGAGCGCTTCCGCTGGCGTCTTACAGGCGGCAGGATTGGACTCACTGCACTCGAGGCCGGAAGACGTTCCAGCGGGGAAGGCTTCTTAGCCGGCTTACCTGACTGTTGAGACGCCGGTGTGGAATCACGCGGCGTCGAAGACGAGGGTGCCGACTGAATCGGTGCCGAAGCCGGAGTCGAAGGAACGGGGTCGGACATCTCGGCACTGAACAGTAATCGCTGCTGTATTTGGCGATTTTTTAAAGTCCGTTTTTTTAGAGTAGCACAGCGGGTGCAAGTAGAGGCCTGATGCTCAGGACCCAAACACTGTAAGCACCAGTTGTGTGGGTCCGTGAGAGATATAGGCCTAGCACACCGCTGGCACTTTTTAAAACCCGGTTGAGGGGGCATGAAAGGAAAAACGGCTTCCGCCAAATCGAAGGCCGAGGCTTCGATGGTGGCAGAAGGCCCCGCCGGGGAAAATCAAATTAAGAAAAAGAAAAGAAATTTTTTTTTTTTTTTTTTTTTACAAAAAAGAAAAAAGAAACCAAATAAGGCCAAATAGTCAAAAGTTTACGCGAGCGGGAAGGCAATAGAAAAAAAGTTTCAACAGCCGTTGAAAAAAACGCGTCTTCTTAGCTCCGCGGAAACTAAGAAACTGAGGGACCGCGCGCCTCTGTCGGGCGGGAAGGCACTCGCGCGTGCGCGGTGCGGCCGAGCTAGAACTTTCTAAAAGTTCTTAGAGTGCAATCACTCTAAAATTGTCCGTACCGGGGCTCCGTCGGTGCCGTCACCCATCAGTCAAGAATATGCTGCCTGCTTGTCCTGGGATAAAAATACTATTGTCCTTAACATATCTGAGTAACTTGATACTCAATACATGAAACAAACGTAATGGGGACATAAGTTGCCATTCTAAATACAACCAATCAGGGAGATGTTCCATGAGCTCAGGAAGGATCCAATACATGCCCTGATGCAATATATAGGCCTGATACTTATAAAAATTTGGGAAATTTACCCCACCCGCCGCAATTGGTTTTTGTAAAGATACTAAAAAAACTCTCGCAGTTTTACCCAGCCAAACAAATTTGGTAAGGATACTATTTAATTTCTTGTAAAAGGACCCCTGAAAAAACACTAGTAACATACCCATTTGATAGCAAACCACAGGCAAAATCATCATCTTATTCATTTGAACTCTCCCCCACCAAGACAGACACAAATCTGTAACCTTACGTAACAAAGATTTTTTTGTTTACTTTCATCATCTCTTCCAACATTTTTTGTATCCAAATAGCTAAATATTTTATACCCTCTTCCTTCCAAAGGAAAGGGAATGTATCAAATAATCCTTTTTGACAATATACATTTAGTGGAAGAACCTCCGATTTACTCCAATTTATTTTATAGCCAGAAAACTTGCCAAATCTATCAATCAAATCTAATAAATGTGGAATGGTAGTTTCTGAATTCCTCAAATGAAGCAAAATATCATCTGCATAAGCAGAGACCTTATATTCCCGACCTGCATAAGGAATACCCTGTATCTCTGCTGCCTGTTGAATAGCCAATAGCAAGGGTTCCATTACAATGTCAAAAAGCAAAGGAGATAACAGACACCCTCTCCAGACAAAAATGTTCTGAAAAAGTATTATTAATATATAATCTGGCAGAAGGGGAACTATACAAGGTTTGAATCATTTGTATAAATCCAGAACCAATACCAAGCCAATCCATTGCTTGATACATGAAGGTCCACTCCACACGATCAAAGGCCTTCTCCGCATCGAAAGATAAATATAGTGGGTCATCAAACCTTATTGAATGGGGTTTGAGGTGATTTGGGCAGGAAGTTGAAGCAGGAAAGTCCATTGGTCATGAATTTGAACGATGCCAGCCACAGAAGCTTTTTCAAGTGCTTTGTTAAAATATTAGTCACTTTGAGCTATTTGACATATATATTTTTAAAAATTAAGTGGAAAAATTTTGAAGTTTCTAAAACCTAATCTCCAGCTAGGGCATGCACACTTAACCCTCCTGTAGTTTCTTAGTCTCCCTTAGTCAATGTTTAATCTCACTCCTTGGCCCAACTAACTTCTGGTATAATTCTTCTCAGATTAATCCTCCTCTTTGCACTGCTTAAGAATTTTATTAACTTTCCTGAATCCTTTTAACTTTTGCCTCACAGTGCAATGTCCCTGCCTAAACAAAAGTACAGTGCGTAGGCATGGCTATAGTGCAACAAAATGAAAATCTATCAAGCCCAGTATTCCATTTTCAACAGTGGCCAATCCAGGTCACAAGTACCTGGAAGATCCCAAAAGAATAAAAAAAGATTTTATGCTACTTATCCCAGAAAAAAGCAGTAGATTTTTCAAAGTCCATCTTAACAATGGTTTATGGATATTTTTTTTTTCTTTTAGGGACCTTTTCTAAACCCTAAGATAACTGCTCTTGCAACATTTTCGGGCAATGAATTCCACAGCTTCATTAAATGTTGACTGAAGAAATGTTTTCTCTGATTTGTTGCAAATTTAATTCTTAGTAGCTTCAATGTAGGTCCCCTGATTACTGTATTTTTGTAAACAAGCAACAAGAGTAAACAAGCAATTCACAACTACCTGTTCCACTGTACTCAGGATTTTATAAAGCTATATAATAATAATAACTTTATTTTCTATACCGCCAACACCCAAAGAGTTCTAGGAGGTTCACAAAGAAGAGGACTGAACATTTCAATGATAATACAAAACATTCAAGAAGGCACAATACAATATTCCATTTATAAAACTACATAATGAAAACTATAAGAGTCGATCAAGTAACAAAATTTTTGAACAACTAGGTCTTAACTGATTTTCTAAAAGTTCAGTAAGATGCAGTCTGTCGAATCAGATCGTCTAACCCTGCTTGACAGGACAAAGATTGGTCAAAAAACTTTTTATGATGACAATTTTTGGGATTAGGAAAAGTGAATAAACCAGAACATCTAGTAAATTTAATCAAACTATACAATTCAAAATGAGAGAAAAGATAAGATGGAGCTAATCCAAATAACAATTTATAGCAAATACAAGCAAATCTGAAAAGTATTCTTGCTTCTATTGGTAAGTTGCAGCTGACGGTAATAAGGGCTGACAAGTTCCTGTTTTTTCAATCCAAAATTAAGCGGACAACTGTATTTTGAATTAGCCTTAATCTTCATACGACATTTTTATAAGATCCCAAATAGATTATATTACAATAGTTGAGAATAGACAAGATTAATGTTTGAACTAATAATTTAAAAGAAGTAGGGTCAAAATATTTTTTAATGGAACACAATTTCCATAATGCAAAGAAACATTTCTTAACAAGCATATCAGTATGTTCTCCCAGAGTTAAATGACGGTCTAGTGTAACTCCTAAAATTTTAAGAAAGGAAACTATTGGATATTCTTGTCCTCTTAAAAGAAGAGTTTTATCTGTGATTTTATCATGTCTCACTCCCTTCACCTTATGCAGGATATTTCCCTCTCACCCCTTTCTACCTCTGTAGCATCTCTCCCTTCCTCTCCTCCATACCATCTCCACCAATTTTTCCTCTCTCCTCTCCCCCCCCCACCCCCACTGTGATGCAGCTTTCCATCCCTCTATCCCCCTGTATAGTAGCTTTCCTCCTTCCTATCCCCCTGTATAGCAGCTTTTCATCCCTTCCTCCCATCCCCCTGTGCAGTAGCCTTCCATCCCTCCCATTCCCCTGTGCAGCAAACTCCCGACCAACTCCTCACCCTTCTTCACGACTCCTAAAGTAGTGCCAGCAGCAGGTGGTGGTGACCGGTTTGGCAGAGGCAACGCAGTTAACAAGTTGCTCACAGTCTGCCTGCCAGTGCTTTCCTCTGCCACGTCATCAGTGACACGGCAGAGAGAAGGCCCCAGTAGGGCATGCCAGGAGAAACCTGTTCACCATGCTATCTCTGCCAAGTCAGCCACAACCACCACTGCTGCTACTTTAGGAGCCCTGGAGATATGTCAGGACTCACTGAATTGGTGAGTCCAATTTTTTTAGAAAGTGAATTGATTCAAATCGATTCAGCAAGTTGAATCGGTGAATCGGGCAGCACTACTCTGAAGATGACCACCATTGTAAGAGTTCCATTCCCCCACTATTACTTCTCTCCTATGCTGCCCATTCCATTCACACCATGCAGAAGCACTTACATCACAGGGACACGGAGCAGAGGTGAAAAGGTACACTTCTCCCTCCATATTTGCGGGGGATGCGGCAGACCACAGACGCGAATACTGAAAAACCACAAATAACTTTCTATATGTTATTCACGGTTTTGTGAAAACGTCGTCGTTTTTACTATTGAAACCGCAAATAACTCTTCTACTGTTATTTGCGGTTTGGAGCAGCAATTCCCAGCGATTTTAGGGCTTGGAGCAGGACATAGACGATTAAAAAAAAAAAAAGTTAGAAGACAAGAAGCGGGGGGAGGTAGACAGGCAAGGCAAAGATACCAAACAGGAAAGAAGAGGAAGGGGGTTCACGTGTGAACTATTGAGCATCTGCTTCTTTCGGTTTGACTGAGAACATAAAAGTTGCAGTGCTGGAAGAGACTGAAGGGGTCCATTGAGCCCTGTATCTTGTTTCCAACAGTGACTAACCCAGGTCACCGCATCTTTAACACCACTAGTCACCGTGTTGGAGTTATTTGGAAACTGTCCTGTTAGGGCGCAGGACCTGTTCCCGAAATCTTTTAGAGAACTGCCATAGACTGTGTGTGTGCGTAGAGGATTTCTCTGCCAGCAGCACCTATCTGTCACCCATCATCACAAACGCTGAGAGGTTTCTCCACATCTGAAAAGCTTAGTTAATACTTAAATCAAAACACTTGCACTCGAGAGTCCACAGAATTACACTCTCTCCCCGCCCCTGACTAGCTCTTGGCGGTATTTACTAGTTTGGCAAACCTTTCCAACCCGCTCCCCACTTCACCATGCTGCGACAGTCAATGGCTCTCCCCTGGCCAGGGAATTAGCAGCGTTTTTGGTCGGAAAAGCGAACAACACCACATGGAATCAGTGATTTTCAGAGTGAATGGTAAGCGATAAACTTTTTTATCGGTACAGTAAAAGAAAAAGGAACTTTAATGATGATGTAATTTTGGGGGTGGAGTCAGCAGCCGAAAAATCGCAAATAAGCGAATCCACAGATACGGAAACCACGGATATGGAGAGAGAAGTGTATATCCAACTTTGGATGAGAAGAGGCTGCCATTTTAGCATTTTTCCTAGTTCCTATTCTAATCCTTTTCTGTAGACCTATCTCAAAGATTCTTTATACCACCAGAAAACTTATAGAATAAAAATGCAGTTTCATCACTATTATGCTGCAACTAAACTTGTGAAATGGGTTTTTATTTGCAGTAACATTGTGCTTTATGCACTTTGCACATCTGAAAAGTCAACAGTTGCATTGGTGAACTTTTGTTTGAAAATATATTTCACCATCTAACATGGTTTAGGCAAAATGTTGCTTGCCTGCATCTCTTTTTCCTGTATAAGAATACATTTTGTCTACATAAGCATGCAGAATTTTTCAGAAATGTTCAAACATATTGCTTGTGTCCCCTTTTGTTTTCTGTTTTCTACCCACAACACCTTCTGCTCTAACAGCCTTGTTGTCTTTATTAGTAATCCTCAGTGTTTTCAAGACTGTAGAGTATAATAAATTTTAATGTTTTTCTTCTTTTTTTTACCATCAGTTTTAAAAATTGCTGAACTAAGGAGGAGGAACAACCTTGGAGACTGAAGTACAGAAGCAAGCAGATTTCAACTACAGTGAAATCTTTGGATTTGTTGGTGAGCAACAGCTACCAACAGATTTAATAATGATTTTGATTAAATATTTATTTCATTTGTTCTCTATCCCATTGTCCCCAAAGAGCTCAGAACAGGTTACAGGTTAAACATACATAGCATACCGTTAATAGATTACGATTTTGCACTAGATTTGACATAATTTCAGTACAAGTTTACGATACAAGTTATTATCCTAACTTGACACACACTAGGGGTCTAATAGGTTACAATTAACCATAGTTATCCTTACAAAGTTTTATCCTAATTAACACACAAGACAGTTTACAGGTTGGCTATCTTGGTAAGCCATTATAAAACATATAATGAGTTTTGTGTGTAGTCCACAGGACACCATTTGGCAATCGTATTTTTAAGGGTTTATTGGATCTCCCCAAAAGATCCCAGAACACCAATGCAATACATATATGTATGATAAGCACTGCAAAAAAAAATCATGTTCCTATAGTATCAAATTACAAAACAGCTTGCATTGTATTTGCTGCACCCCACATTTCAGATTGTTAAAAGAATGATCATCAGCTCCTGTGTTTTGGAGAAAAATGTGCTGACACAGAACAAGTCTCTAAAAGTAAAAGCCTTATGCTAACTCACAGTACTCCCTAACTCCATACTTTATTTCAGGAATCTGAAGCTACCACTTCTATATCTGGCAACTGCCCACTGCTCACAAATATTCTTTTACATTTACCGTATTTTCACGCATATAACGCACGCGTTATACGCGTTTTTACCTACCGCGCATACCCCTCGCGCGTTATATGCGTGAGCGCGGTATACCAAAGTTTTAAAACATAGTTCCCACCCCGCCCGACTCACCCCCCCAGCAGGACCGCTCGCACCCCCACCCCGAACGACCGCTCGCACGCGCTCCCATCCGCACCCGCATCCACGATCGGAGCAAGAGGGAGCCCAAGCCCTCTTGCCCGGCCGACTCCCCGACGTCCGATACATCCCCCCCCCCGGCAGGACCACTCGCACCCCCACCCCGAACGACCGCCGACTTCACGACAATATCGGGCCAGAAGGGAGCCCAAACCCTCCTGGCCACGGCGACCCCCTAACCCCACCCCGCACTACATTACGGGCAGGAGGGATCCCAGGCCCTCCTGCCCTCGACGCAAACCCCCCTCCCCCCCCAAGAACCTCCGACCGCCTCCCAGCCGACCCGCGATCCCCCTGGCGACCCCCACGACCCCCCCACCCCCCTTCCCCGTACCTTTGGTAGTTGGGCCAGAAGGGAGCCCAAACCCTCCTGGCCACGGCGACCCCCTAACCCCACCCCGCACTACATTACGGGCAGGAGGGATCCCAGGCCCTCCTGCCCTCGCCGCAACCCCCCCTCCCCCCCAAGACCCTCCGACCGCCCCCCAGCCGACCCGCGATCCCCCTGGCGACCCCCACGACCCCCCCACCCCCCTTCCCCGTACCTTTAGTAGTTGGCCGGACAGACGGGAGCCAAACCCGCCTGTCCGGCAGGCAGCCAACGAAGGAATGAGGCCGGATTGGCCCATCCATCCTAAAGCTCCGCCTACTGGTGGGGCCTAAGGCGCGTGGGCCAATCAGAATAGGCCCTGGAGCCTTAGGTCCCACCTGGGGGCGCGGCCTGAGGCACATGGGCCCAACCCGACCATGTGCCTCAGGCCGCGCCCCCAGGTGGGACCTAAGGCTCCAGGGCCTATTCTGATTGGCCCACGCGCCTTAGGTCCCACCAGTAGGCGGAGCTTTAGGATGGATGGGCCAATCCGGCCTCATTCCTTCGTTGGCTGCCTGCCGGACAGGCGGGTTTGGCTCCCGTCTGTCCGGCCAACTACTAAAGGTACGGGGAAGGGGGGTGGGGGGGTCGTGGGGGTCGCCAGGGGGATCGCGGGTCGGCTGGGGGGCGGTCGGAGGTTCTTGGGGGGGAGGGGGGTTTGCGTCGAGGGCAGGAGGGCCTGGGATCCCTCCTGCCCGTAATGTAGTGCGGGGTGGGGTTAGGGGGTCGCCGTGGCCAGGAGGGTTTGGGCTCCCTTCTGGCCCAACTACCAAAGGTACGGGGAAGGGGGGTGGGGGGGTCGTGGGGGTCGCCAGGGGGATCGCGGGTCGGCTGGGGGGCGGTCGGAGGTTCTTGGGGGGGAGGGGGGTTTGCGTCGAGGGCAGGAGGGCCTGGGATCCCTCCTGCCCGTAATGTAGTGCGGGGTGGGGTTAGGGGGTCGCCGTGGCCAGGAGGATTTGGGCTCCCTCCTGGCCCGATATTGTTGGTGAGTCGGCGGTCCTTCGGGGGGGGGGGGGAGGGATGTATCGGACGTCGGGGGGGGGCATCAGGCTTTCAGGATGGGGACAGACCTTCAAGAGGGGACAGTGCATGGAAGTCAGGGGGGGTGAACGGAGAGTCGGGACAGCGCACGGAAAGTCAGGGCGGGCGAAAGGAGCGTCGGGCAGCATGCGCGGTATACCCGTGAGCGCGGTATATCAAAGTTTTTGTGCAAATCATCGTGATTTCTGCGCGCTATATCCGTGTGCGCGTTTTATACGGGTGCGTGTTATTTGCGTGAAAATACGGTAGTACATCAGAGCAAAATCTCCTCTACTTAAAATTGTATTGCTGTCCCATTCTGCAATTTTAAAGTAAACAAAAATGAACAAACATGCTACAAAATTAACAGAATTTTTCAGTATGTGAAATGAGCCATGAGTGACCATTTTTATCATTTGTATTTGACCGTCTTTAATCTATCTTTTGGATATCATTATGGTTGTGAAACTTAAGTATTTACAATTGCCAGGGGTGTACTTACATTTCTTCTATTACAAAAATAAAAAAGGCAAGCTATATTGATTCTAACATGTAAATACTACATGAAAACTCACAAGGTTTTTAGAGTAGAATACAAATATTTATTGCCACACTTGTGTTCATTATGCTTCCTTCCAACAAGGGTCTATTAAAATCAATTTTTATGTTTGCTTTAGATATTTTTTTCCCCATTTAATGTTCTTAGCCCATGCTTATTAGCTAGTTATATCAAGCTCTGTTGGAATCTTTTTATTTTGTTCTGTCAAAAATAAAGAGACCTAGGAATTTACTTACTAATCACTATCAATGAAAGAGAGATGACATCTAGACTTCAAAACCAGTCTGATTAAGAGACCTATTGTATACAGTCTCAAAAGCAATAAGCATTTGTTACTGGTGTGCAGACAGAAATTTTTTCATTTGTTTTTCCACTGTTTCATATCATAATAGCGCACACTATTAACTGGCCACACTAAAACCCTTATTTTAGATGTGTTATTCATGATTTAAAGGGGTGTGTATGGCACAGTGGTTGAGGTTGTGGGGTCATATTCCACACTGCTCCTTGTGCAAGTCACTTAATCCCCCATTGCCCCAGGTACTTTATATAGAGGGTGAGCTCACTGAGACAGATAGGGAAAAATGCTTGAATACCAAAATGTAAACCACTTAGGCTATAAGTGGTATACAAATACTAAAAATAAATACAAATAAAATAATCAAGTTTGTTCAATCGATTTGTCAACTAAGAATTTTATAACTCTGCTAATTCAACCAGTAACCTTAAGAACTATATAGCTTTCTACTTCTTCCATTATGTAAGATTGTATTGATGTCTTTGCTGATTGTCCAGCGCTTCTTGTTCTAAACCGCCTCAAACTTTCATGGCTTTGGCGGTATATAAGAATAAATTATTATTACTAATATTATTAAATATTCAAAGCAAGAAGTGGAAATGTCCTATAAAAACATGCGGGTAAAATACGATATGCTAATAGCCATTTGCTTATGTTATTAGCATATCATATTTCATCCGCATGTTTATTATTATATTTGTCCTCTGTCTTGAATAGTATACCTACTTTCTTTGTACAGCACATTCATTTTATTCGGTAAAATTTATACATGTTGCTTTACAATTGGATTATTTATTATGGTATTCCCCCTTTTTGTGTGTTTATTTATGTTATATTTTTATTAGATTGGTCAATAACATTTCACAAATGTATTAATAGTTTGCCTTTCTATGTGTCATGTATTCTTCGTTTTTGGTTATGATGAATTATATTTTCTTGTTATGATGTTTTATTATGTTTTTACATTTTGATATTTGTAATATGATGCTTTACTTATGAAATTGTGCATGTCTATATTTATAGACTCCTGAAGCAGGCCGACTTGGCTGAAACATGTATATGTCGAGTCATTAAAATTTTGGATGAATAAAAGGACTTTTATGGAATAAATTGAGTTCACTAGTCTTTATTGGACATTTCCCTTCTTGCTTTGCATCTTTGAATTTGTGGATTAGGTTCTCCTGTTCATTATTATGTTTAAATACTGGCATTTACACATGTGTATTGCATACAGTGGAAAACTTGATTTAAAAAAAAAAAGACAATTACTTCTGCTTTTCTATATCAAGCAGTTCTATTTTGGAATAAGTTTCAGCGACATACGTTCAATAGGATTAACTTATTTCTTAATTTATTCCTAGATTTTTAGAATTATAAACATTGCCAATTTTGTTAACAACCAAGTTTTATTAAAAATTTGATAAAAATGCTTTTATAATGAATTCAAAGCGATGCACATTAAAATCACATAGAATATAATAGACTAACTATAGACGTCGAACATGAAAGGGAGGGGAAGAGGGTAGAACTACAATTTCATAGAGAAAAGAAAAATTAAGGGAGAAAAACTAAATTTAAACAAGGGGGTCCTGCTGGATAGACATGCTTATTCTTTCAAAATCACAGCATGAATGGCAGGACAAAAGAAATTCAGAGATTTTATGCTAAGCTAATTCCCGAAACCATCAACGAAAAGGAAGTTTTTTTAGTGAACTTTTAAATCACTCCAATATTGTTTCTTCCCGAAGGTGTATAGGTAGGTGTTATCTGTATTTTTAACTGTAATTACTAGTATTAACTAGATGGTCAATATTAGAAAAAGACATGGGGATGGGCACCCACGGGATGGGGACGGGGACAGATCAAGCGGAGACAGAGATAAACTTTGTCCCCATGTCATTCTCCAAAAACTTGAGACTAGTATCCATAAGTCAAAATTTAACACCTCTTAGACAACTGGCAACTGAATTCAATGATTAAAACTGCACATGGGTGTATCTGGTGGTCTGGTAGTCTGAGGATGCTTTAGGGACATGTGGGTGATGCAGGAGCGTGCATCAGGGCAATGTTTGAGCACTTGAAGTACAGGAATTTTTGGTTCTGGAGCTAAGTATCCAGAGAGAGTGAAGGACTTTCTGCAGCCTTTGTTACTTGCTGCTGGCTTCCCTCCATAAAGAAGACAGTCCCTGTGCTTCAGGACCTCAGACCTCCCCTCCTCTCCTCCCTCCCTTTCCTCCCTGGCTTCCCTCCATAAAGAAGATGATCCCTGTGCTTCACGGCCTCAGACTTCCTCTCCACCCCCTCCCTTTCCTCGCAATCGCTACGAGCACCATGACACTCCCCCCATTCCCAGTGGGCCCAGTGGAGCAGCCCATCTCCCTTGCTGCTGCAGAGTCTGGAGGCCACAGCATCCCCATCACTCACCATCGTAGACCTTCTTCCCTCCGCCTTGATTGTATGCCATGGAGCCGGCGGAGCATACGGTGAGAGGGGGGTGGGGCCAAGCTTAACCCGTGGCAGAGGGCGAGGCCAGCTGCACCATCCCGAAGCGCATTGTAATTGGCTACGGCAGCACATTGTAATTGGCTACGGCGGGGCTACCGGATACTGCCAGGTACTAGGGACCTGCCTTGGCTGTTGCTTCTCTGATCTAACAGAATAATCGGAGAGGCAGAGCTCTGTGGATCTTGGATGAGGAAGGAGCGGGGCTGAGCGTGAGGAAGCAGCATTTAAAAAAAGGTACCCGGGGGAGGTGTTTTAAAAAAGTGCATTTGCTCCATAAGACGAACCCACTTTTCCACCCACTTTTTTGGTGGAAAAAACTGTGTCTTATGGAGTGAAAACTACGGTAATTCACCCCAGAGAGGAGCATTTGGGAATCTTTACCATCTATAGGCTCTGAGGTCTGAAAAAGGCTAGTGTAACAAGCACGAACCACAAAGGAAGATGTGGGTGCCAACTTAATCCCTAAGGCTAAAGCTTCAAATTGTCGCTTGAGGAGCAAGTCCATTTTATGGCCCTGAGCATCCTTCACTAGTTAGGGAGATTTGTTTAGTGACCTGCACCACCAGCAAATACACTTTCAGCTGAACAAACGGCTGCTAAAAATCTGGCACCATCGGATACAGCTAGGCCATAGATTTAGACACTCAAAGAGATCCCTCTGGTGACTCCCATTAAGGGAGCAGCACGGGGCCAGGCAGGAGCGCAAAAAGCTCACTCCTGCCTTGTGCTGCTGGCCATAAGATATGATAAGGCAGCCATCCTGCGAGGGAGGGGCAGCAGCATGGAAAGCTTGCTCCTGCCAATACACCACTGGACCACTAGAATTTAAAAAGGTACCCGGGGGGGCTGTGCCCGCCTATCACTAGACCTGCCCTGTACCACTAGACCCGGTCTTTGCCCTGTCCCGGCCTAAAATTAGACCACCAGAGGGGGGTACAGGGTACACAGCCTGGCAGGGAGAGGGGCTGGCTGCACAGCCTGTTAGGGCAGGGAGGAAAGGGGGCTGGGTGTAGAGCTTGGTAGGGAAGGGGGTACAGAGCCTGGCAGGGAGGGAAGGAGGCTGGTTGCAGAGCCTGGCAAGGAATGTGGGGGTTGGGTGAAGAGCTTGACAAGGAGTGTGGGGGTTGGGTGAAGAGCCTGGCAGGGAGTGAGGAGGGATGTGTGCTAAGCCTGGTAAATTTTATTAAATATATTAGTACACAATTTGGTTCAGAATTTTTTTTCTTATTTTCCTTCTCTAAACTTAGGTGCGTCTTATGGTCAGGTGTGTCTTATAGTGCAAAAAATACAGTAAATAGGACCATATTAAAGTTAGCCTTATCTTTATGTGGTGCACCATAGTTGATTAAATGTTGAATATCACATTTACCCAGCCATCAGCTTTGGAAACTCTGAAATTCAAGGAGCCTGACAAAATGCTGAATATTGACTCCTAGATGTTTTCACATGATCCACTCTGCACTATTATTGGATCTAATAGAGTATAAAAATTTTGGCTTAAAATTATATACACATGTAAATCTGCAATACATGAAGATTACAAGGTAGTGTGATTTGGGCAAAGCCAAAATCTACATGTGTATTTCAATTTCAGAAAAAGAATGAATATACGTCTCATTATTTCAATCCCAAAACAAAAAAATGTCTTAAGAACTATATCTCACAGACCTCAGCAGTGCCGCTTGTATGAATCAAACTTTAAACACACAAGCACCTAGCACCAAGATCATCATCAGTCTCATAAATACTTTAAATATTTTAAAGTTATTTTGTATTTTAAATAGTTTCAAATAGAAAAATACTTATAGAGTAAAGAGGTAATCATCAGTCTACACGGATGGGGGTAAGCACTCCATTACTTCAATGTCAGAATTTATAGCTCTTTCACATGTATGTTTTTAAAAAGTTCTTATTTGGCAAGCTCTGTATACATATAGGTTTGAAAAAACAGCAGGGATACATATATGATCAATTCAAGTGCAGAGTAATGGAAACATGAATGGGCACTACACTAGATACAAGGGTGTTCCACAAGGATCAGCACTTTCGGCTTTACTTTTCAATCTTTATACTATATAGTCTCATTGGGAAAGATATTTCAGCAATTGAATGTAAGTTATCACTTTTATGCTGACGATATTCAATTTTTTTTTCCCTGTGACTGGCAAACAGAATTGCAAATGAAATTGTCGATGTGTTTACAAGCAGTGGACATCTGGATGATGGACCATAAAACTGGTATTGAACCTTGCCAAGACAAAACGTGATGTTGATTGGAAGGAATGAAGATCCATCATAGCCCCAAAATGTTGAAATTAATAACATGAGACTTATAGCATATAAGCAACTGAAGATTTTGGGAGTTTGGCTGGATTCAACATTAAGTATGCGAGATCAGGTCTTAGCAGTGGTTAAGTCTGCATTTTTTCAAATGTGACTACTAGTTTGGTGGTCCCAACTATGGTAATTCAACAATTAGACTATTGTAATGCCCTTCATCTAGGAATAACATTGTTGCGGCATAGAGCTTATCCAAGGCGGCTTCAGCGCAAGGAGCTGAATTAGCTGCATGTCTTGAAGTTTTGCATGCTGCAAGAGACAAACATTTGATTATATACACTCCTATTATGTGACAAATTCTTTTCACTCTTACTGCAAAATTTGGTCTAAAAGAGGCCTTGTTAGCAGTGACGGTGAACCTTTAAAACAAGCTCTGAAGGTGATTCAAAATGCAGCAGCACGTTTGATATTTATTTATTCAAATTTATATACCGTTGTCCCAGGGGAGCTCAGATGGCATACATGAATTTATTCTGGTATTCAAGTATTTTCCTTGTCTGTCCCAAGTCTCATCTCCAGTCACCAAATGATGAAAAAAATTTACTTGGTCTTCACAAAGCATCTCCAAGTTCTCCTGACAGCACAGGAGCTTCGGAGCTTCTGACATGGCATCAGCATTCTTGGAACCCATCTTCCACTAACCTTGGACATACCCAACTTTTAATGAATTATTTTTCAAACTGTACCTCCCGAGATGTCCATTTGTTCAGCTATTTGGGAAATCTTAATTCATCTGTCTGACAAAATCAAATCCTCAACTTTCTTGACATTTCTGTGGAAGTTGTGTCCAGTGTGCAGCTCATCTTCAATGGATTCTCCACTCCACTTAAACAGCTTGCTCCAAAATTTTACTTTGTAGGATGTTGGGGCAGACTCACCATAAACTGCAGTCATGCGTTCATGGATCTCCTTCGGCTTTTTCCCTTTTGGGGGAGAAATTTTATCACTGAACAGTGCTCCAAATCTAGCAGTTTCTTACTTGATTCACACAAGGACTCTTCTGACATCCTGTCTCTTTTGAATGTCAGACTCACACTGAACTGCAATTGTGCATGAGTAACCTTGAAACATGTCACAACATGCACAGACTTATTTCAACATGCTTGCTACTTTCTTTCATACCCAGGTAGATAAATTATTGAACGTCCCTCGTATCTTGCATGTCTAGAAGATGATTTGCACCCCATAATATAAGGTTCTTATACGTTTGCTAGCAATACAAAGAACAAATGCCAAGTTTTGAAAATATGTTACAATTTATTGCCAATATACTTATATATGTGTATTGATTTGGCAAAGCAATTGGGAAAACAGCACTGTAATGAGATAGCAAACAGTACAACTAATAATTTTTCCTGATAAAATTTAAATTCCCTAACAAACACCATATACAGTCGTAACGCAGTTTGCGAGTGTTTTGCAAGACGAGCAAAACACTTCAGCAAATTGTAATTCGCAAAACGAGCGTTGTCTTACAATACGAGCACATAAATTTAATTCTAACCTTAATTGGTAATGTGGTTTTCCTACCTACTATGTTCCAGATCTGCCCTTCAGCTTTTCCCTCATTGGCAGCTGCGGGGCTCCGAGATCGGCGGCATCTCTGCTTATTGGTGGGGCTCTGCTTATTGGTTCAGTGCGGCATCTTTGCTTATTGGTGGGGCTCTGCTTATTGGTTCGGTGTGGTGTCATTGCTTATTGGCGGGGCTCTGCTTATTGTTTTGGTGCGGCGTCTCTGCTTATTGGTGGGCCTTAGGACGAGTCTGATTGTGCATCAGGGACCTGGGGCAGATGCCGGAGCTGTGATCGGCAGTGGTGGGTTTGCCTCGATGGATCCTCTATGGCCCGCCTTCTCTCCTCAGCCTCCTGCCTTTGGTTGTTCCGCCCCTCCTGCCTTCTGTCTTGCCAGTGGTGGGCTCGCCTTGATTGATCTTCTGTGGCCCGCCTTCTCTCTTCGGCCTGCTGCCTTCGGTCGGTCCGCCCCTCCTGTCTTCTGTCTCGGACCACTTCCTTCAGCCGCTTTGGGACTTTTCCTTCAATTAACCGACGGCGAGCATTCTCCCTTCTGCCCCTGCTGTTTTCAGTTGCTCCTGGAGCTGGGTAATGGCGCTTTCCCCTGCTTGCAAAGGTAGTGTCCTGTTGTGGTGGCCGAGCTATTTAATGACTGATTTCAACTCACTCCCCGTTTGTTTTTCTTTTCATCTTTTTATTTATTTTTTGTTCTTATTTAATATTTATTTCATATCTACAGTTGTTTTAAAGGCCTGCACTAAAATGTAATTAATTTGACCAATTAATGAGAAGATTTTACACGAATTATCGGAGTTTCCATTATTTCCTATGGGGAAATGTGCTTTGATATACGAGTGCTTTGGATTACGAACATGCTTCTGGAACGAATTATGCTCATAAACCAAGGTACCACTGTATATCTAAGAAATCATATGCCAAAGGCCCTAAATCACACTTGGAACATAACAATGCTTTCCATTTAACCCTGACCATAGAAAGGATATAAATAACCTAACCCGTGATTTGGGATACATATGGAAGAGTCCTTAGCTCCCTCCTGAGTTCAGGTCACACTTCTCCCTCCTGGACTCTGAACTGGTATTTCTCAGCTGGCTCTTGGATCAGCCTGGCTGACTGCGCAAGGACACGTAGATAGGATGCCTCTTCTCTGTGGTGTCTGTGTTCTCAGTGGAAGGCTTGGCTCAGTGGCAATGCTGGAATTCTTGAAGCATGCCATTCTCAGGAACTTGGCGTAACTGGGATGCTACACAGTACTGTGCCATGAGAAGAGCAGAGATCAAGGCATTTCTGAGCAAGTCCATGGTGGTTCCAGACTGGCCATGACAAACCCAGACCACAGAAAGTTGTGTAAAAATGGCACCTGAAACCACTGGTAATGTGTACAATCAGGAGAGGAGGGAACATTATATTAGGGGCTAGATGGTCAGCAGGGAGTTCATGAGTCAAAACAGAAGCAAACACAATTTGGCCTGTCTGCTGAAGTTTGGCACCCCAACCTCCTTTACACCCTGTGCAGTTGAACCGACCACACATCCATACAATAAAAAATCATGGATTAAAGTTCAATCACAAAATTGTCAGTAATCTTCTTGGAAAGGTAACTACTTTAGAAAAAAAATAATAAATGATCCTTATTCTCAAAACTTTTTTCATAGTTTTTCATCTTTTTGATACATTTCACACACTTGAGAGGTTCCATAGCTGAAATGATAAAAGTATCCAGCGTTTTATACTTCACAATACACAAAGGCATGCCTCTATGCAGTATCTAAGAATGCACATGCAATCATGTGGTCTTAATTTGTATGGCTCCAGGACATTTGGTCTTTGACTCATTCTGCAGAAATGTATTTTATCTTTCAAATTCACACACTAAAAGGAGGCTGACTTGCTTTTATATGCACCAATGTAGTTATTTTACATTCCAATTCTAGATTTTCTTTGCTGTCAACATGGCTATGCCAGGGAGTTAAGTTGCTGACATTTTGCTTAGCAATTCTATTAGCACAGCAGGGCTAAGGTTAGAGAAGGTACATTTGGCTATTTGCTGACAAAATGAAGCCAGAAAAGCCAGAAAATAAGAGAGACCACCACAATGCTTTAAGTCAGACGATTATAAAACATAAAACAAATTAAATTTATTGTAAATGGCTACTGTATAAACATATGGGCTTAGACCTTGTTTTGTCATATCAATACCCATGAATTACATGACTGCTGAAAAAAGTAATGTAATGTAATATAATTTATTTCTTATATACCGCTACATCCGTTAGGTTCTAAGCGGTTTACAGAAAATATACATTAAGATTAGAAATAAGAAAGGTACTTGAAAAATTCCCTTACTGTCCCGAAGGCTCACAATCTAACTAAAGTACCTGGAGGGTAATAGAGAAGTGAAAAGTAGAGTTAGAGGAAAAATAAAAATAAAATAAACATTTTAACAAGACAGCATTGATCTAAATACTTTGGAAGGTAGAAGAGAGGAGAGAAAGGAATAGAAGCAGAAGGGGGAGCCGTTGAACAGTAGAATTCTGGAGAAATTTAAATGATAGAAATAGAACAAAACAAAGACAAAAGGCAAAACAATAGATAAGATTAAAGATAAATCATAAGCTGGAAAGAAAAATAAAATAAAACTTTGTCTTCAATCCACGGTTTCAGCGTCAGTGATGAAGTGGAGCAAGTAAGTTTAGGAGGAGCGATTGACGTTTCCAGAAAGGGCTTCTTCAGGGAAGAGACTTGGCAGACAGTACCAGGATGCTTATGTCTCCTCCCCTGCGATGTTCTCCCATCCATGCATTCCCTCCCAGACACACTGCCCGTGCCCCAGCCGCTCCAAAGAGGCTGCCCCAGATGAGGCCCACGGTGAATGCAGGATTCTCTCCTCTGCGGGAAAGCCGCCCGGAGCCGACAGTCGATCTTATTAGCGGATTGCATGGGGGGAAGAGTTCACACTCTTGGTAGGATCGGGTCTGTGTGCTCTCGGTGGTTGTGGCTGGTCTCGTTGCTGCTTAGGTGTAAAAGCAGTTGATCTCCACTGCTGCTGATATTTAATAGCAGGCAGATTGATCTCTCCAATGGACTGCAGGGGGAGGAGTTCACACTCCTGGCAGGATCGGGTCTGTGGGCTCTTGGTGGTTGCGGTAGGTCTCGCTGCTGCTTGTATGTAAAAGCAGTTGTTTTTCTACTGCTGCTGATATTTAAAGCAGGTAGATTGATCTCTTAAACGGGATATAGGGGGAGGAGCTCACATGCCTGGTTGGATCAGGGCAAGGGCTCCTATTATAGGCTGCTTAGGTGTAAAAGCAGTTGATCTCCTACTTCTGATAATATTTAAAAGCAAGCATATTGATTTTTCCAACGGAATTCTGGGGGAAGAGCTTACTTGATTGGCTGGATCAGGGCAAAGGGCTCTCGGTAGTGGTGGCTGGTCCTGTTGCTGCTTAGGTGTAAAAAACAGTTGATCTTCCTAGTGGACTGCAGGGGGAGGTGGAGCTCACACTCTTGGCTGGATCGGGTCTGTGTGCTCTTGGTAGTTGCGGATAGTTCCGCTGCTGCTGAGGTGTAAAAGCAGTTGATTTCCCACTGTTGCTGATATTTAAAAGCAGGTAGATTGATCTCTCCAATGGACTGCAGAGGGAGGAGCTCACATGCCTGGCTGGATCGGGGCAAAGGGCTCTTGGTAGTGGTGGCTGGTCCTGCTGCTGCTTAGGTGTAAAAGCAGTTGATTTTCCTAGCGAACTGCAGGGAGGGTGGAGCTCATATTTTTGCAGGACCGGGACTGTGGGTTTTTGGTGGGTTGGTCCCGTTGCTGCTTAGGTGTAAAAGCAATTGATCTCCCACTGCTGCTGATATTTAAAAGCAGGCAGATTGTCCAGGGAGAGGAGCTCTGCACTCAAACTGCCATCCTCCTCGCCTCCAAGTTCCGGAGAAGTACATCAACTCCTGCCCATATAGAAGTAGCTAATCAATTGGTCCTTACTCACTATTATCCTATTTAATTGATTCTCCACCAAAATATAAAGCAAGCATTTTTTGTAATGACCCATTCAATGAATTGTTTAATCAGGAGCCTGATATGTACACTTGACAAGATCATCATTGTAAAAACAAATGATAACATATTATTTTAACTCTAGGAGCCCAGCCACTTGGGTTGCTTGCAGTTAGGGCCTGTTTTACAAAGCCGCACTAGCGGCCCCAAAACCCATAGAGATTTAAAGGGCTTCGGGGCTGTTGCCGCGCGGCTTTGTAAAACAGGCCTTTAAACTTCTACCAAATGAAATGGAGATAACAGAAAAAGATAGCATAACTGAAAGTATCTCAATCAGACCCCAGTTGGTAAAGACAAATATTCCTTCCACAATAAAAGTTTATCAGAATTTTGCTTTCAATTTTTGTTTGTGTAAATACACAAGTTCATTGTATTCAACTTAGTATAGCATGCTGTAGACAAATGTTATTTTCCTTTAAAATGCATTTTTATATATAATTAAATATGATTGCGCATAAATATGTTTCTCATGTTTTTATATCAAAATTTATACAGATAAATTGCGTGATTCATGGTCTTACCTTTTTTCAGGTGCAACTTCTGGCTGAAGCTTTATTTCATGTATGCCTTTTTCACATCCAGACATCTGTATTTTCCCCAAAGGGCTATTCAGTACTAGGTGCATCTTCTTACATTTACTTTGTTCTTCCTTTAAAGCAACCTGTTTGAAAAACAAACATATAATAAATGTGTATATACCATTTCCCCAGGGACTCTTGTTAACCAAGGTTATAAATGGTTTCTAAGTTTTAGAAAAATAATGATTTTGATACTTTACAACAGGAAAGAAAGCCACATCATTGCTAATTCTGTTAAGTGAAAACCGCAGAAGACAAAGGTGCGCGCCGACAACTGAGCGCAAGATGGAAGCGCGCGCCAAAGAAAAAGAGTGTTTTTAGGGGCTCCGACGGGGGGTTTTGTTGGGGAACCCCCCCCCACTTTACTTAATACAGATCGCGGCGGCATTGTGGGGGATTTGGGGAGTTGTAACCGCCCTCATTATACTGGAAACTTAACTGTTTCCCTGTTTTTTAGGGAAAAAGTGAAGTTTTCAGTAAAATGTGGGGGGTTACAACCCCCCAAACCCCCCATAACGCCCCCACAAAGCGGCGTGATCTGTATAAAGTAAAGTGGGGGGTTACCCCACACACACCCCCTGTCGGAGCCCTTTAAAACAGTCATTTTCTTCGGTGCGCACCTCCACGTTGCGCTCAGTTGTCTGCGCGCACCTTTGTCCCGGCGCGCTTTTGACCTGACACCAAAATTTTTATTCCACACTGCTACAATTAATGCCTAAAGTGGAACAGGCTTATCCCCATGGAAACCGGAAGTGACAGCACACCAGGACACTGAAAAGCAGACATGCTCCTGAGGAATCATGCTGAAGGGGTATGCTAAAGGGGCAGGTCACGCCCCTTCATGCACAATTTTATGCACTAATTATTGTAACCAATAAGTACCTTTTGCTGAAAGGCTCAGTATGGAAAATCCTAATTTGCCATTGGCAGAACTGGTTGTTGTTTTGTTTTATATTGACGTTGAAAGCTGTTGTTCCTCTGACAGACAGTCTATCTGACAGTAACAACATTTAAGAATCCTCCTCCCCATTGGTTATTTAATTTGGCAACTGTCTGCTTTAAAGTCTTGGCTGAGCCCCTTCTGATCAAGTGCCTAAGGTGTCACTGTAGCAGAAAACAAAACAATGATTTCTTCAGTGTGTATTCAGGCAAGAACTGTTGATTAGTCAGCTGGTCAGTACCCATCAATGGCTGTGGAAATGAGGAAACAAAGGAGAAATGAGGCCAGACACTGCTCCCAACCTTAGAAATTAAATACCTAGCTGGTAGGAATCCCTAAGCCCCAAAAGGTAAAGACGAAGCATCCTACCAATCCCCTTCAAAAAGCCATGGCAGTCCATGGCAAAACTGAGCAGGCACATGTATCAACTATGCCTGAAGTACTAGCATCTGGTAGCTTGAAGCACTGCCACAGTTTTCTGAAAGAGGGGGGAGGGTGACTAGGCTTCAGAGGCTATAACTGGTAGAGATCAGGGATATACACTAGCTACAGGAATGGCGTGCTATCACTAGGTAGTCCTGAGGCACAAATGTATAGGCCCAGGCCACCTGTGGCTGCTTCCCTGATGTCTAATCTAATCTAATCTTCTATTTTTTGTGTCGCTCATACCTAGGTAGGCTCCCTACTGGTGGCATGTGATATGTCAGAAAACCAAATTGGCTCAAACGAACACAAGAAAGAACAAGCTTAAAATCTCCACAGTGCAGCGATTTAGACAGGAGATTTTAAGCCTGTTCTTTCTTGTGTTCATTTGATCCAATTTGGTTTTCTGACATATCACTTGCCATCAGTAGGGACCCCTGAGGAAGGAGTGTTTCTTCGAAACACAGACCGTGTTGGGTCCGATCCATATGTATATTAGGACCAGTTTTTTGGATATGTTTATTTATGTTGTGTTGCATATGTTTTTAAGATTTTTGTATTATAAATGAATTCCTGCATCCCGCACATTGTCCTGCAGTTTTGTTTTGGTTTTGTTTAACAAACATTTAACAATATAGGTTACTAATATGGAAATTACCCCCTCTTCTATTAAACTGCGCTAGCAGTTTTTAACGCAGAGAGCCATGCAGAGAGGAACTCTAGGAGCATCGAGAGCATCACGGGCCATTCAGCACGGCTCACTGCGTTAAAAACTGCTAGCACAGTTTAATAGAAGAGGGCATTAGTGTTTGCAAAATTCTAGATTGAAGCACAGAAGTGGGACAGGACAACAGACCTTCCATAACAGGTCAAAGCCAAGGACCAGACCAAAATCTGTTCTTTTTGGATATTAATAAAAAGTTTTACAACCTTCCTTGATTTCATTCTGGTCCTTGGCTTTGACCTGTTGTGGAAGGTCCATTGTCCAGTCCCACTTCTGTGCTTTTGTTTTATTCACGTGGGTTTGTATCCTGCTGGACTCCTCTGTTGCTTTGCAAAATTCCAGATGGCAGATTTTAATCTAGTAAATTCTTAGGGTTCCAGAATATGAAAATTAATTTTCTTAAGTTTTAGCTTATCAGTTTTTTTACTGTTATTGCATGGTGCTTAATTTTTCTCAACTATTTTAACATAAAATATATTACTGTATATATCTGTAAAGATCTCTTTGGGACTCTCAGTAGCCCTACATACTCTCGAAAGCAGGACCATACTACTAAGGGTGGCTCTATAATTAGGCCAACTGAGGCAGAGGCCTCAGATGGCACTTTCAGGGATGACATTCCCTCCCCCAGTCCACAGGCTAGCATCTTATGGTATGTCAGATGAAGTACTTAACTGGATAACAGAGTTGGTCAATTCTACACTAATGCAAGGATGGTTTTCAGAGACATATAGAGAAATTTTACTTGCTAGGAACCATCCTCCACCCACCCCATCCCAGTTCAAATTCTTACTGCCAGACATCCTCCACCTAACCTAGACCCACTTCTAAAGGCAGGAGTAATGTCCAATAAACTTTCAACACTGTGGTGCATTCTGACACACTGCTAGGTGTCACTGCCAAATAAGAAGCAGGTTGGAGGCTGAGATCTCAAGAAGTCACAGGATTGTCTGGGGGAATATTCTAGGTGGGAGAGGGGAGGATTGGGATATTGTCTGGGGGGGAGGTCAATGGTATCCCCAAGAGGTCTGCAGGGGTCGCCAATAAACCTTGCATTAAAGAACAGTGGTATGGAGAAACCGTGTTTAATACATGCTTTACTATATAGGGAGAGTAAGCAATTTAAATGTTGCACAAGTATTCAGTAAAGATTAGGTGGAGTAATTTCTGTAAGTCCTTGGATATATACTTAAAAAAAAATAAAAAACAACCAGAAATGAGATTGAAATTATTTCTCGATTCTCATAGCACCATACCAAGGGCTATGTCAGTGTGGCCATACAGGACTTAAATATGGAAGGGCACAAAAACTGCTCCCAGCCCTGTCTCCTCTGATTGGTGGCACTGTTCTTTTCTCCTGGAAAGAAGGGGTACAATTAACTGCCCCAATTTCAATTGATAATACACCTCTTACACCAACCACTACTATCAAAATTCTAGGCGTCCTTATAGACAATAAACTTACATTTCGTCCACAAATTAGTGCAGTGGTTAAAAATTGCTTTTATAAGCTGAGGATGATTAGATCATTGGACCCCTTCTTGATGCTAATTCCCTTAACGTATTAATCCACTCCCTTGTAATATCCAAAATGGATTATTGCAATTCCTTATTAAAAGGGATATGCCTAAAAGATATAAAACGTCTTCAACTTATCCAAAACACAGCTATTAAGATTATTTCAGGATCTAATAAATTTGATCACGTAACCCCACTGTTGCGAAAAGCCCACTGGTTGCCTGTTATACATAGGATAACATATAAAATTGTTCTTCTGACTTTTAAAACTATACAAACTAATGCCCCAGCTTTCATAGACAGACTCTTGATTCCGTACCACCCTCCGAGAGCCCTCAGATCAACTTCACAGCACACTCTTAATGTTCCCTCTTTGAAAATAATCGGTACTCGTCGCACCTTTATCTTTTCAGTGACCGCCCCAATGACCTGAACTCCCTTCCTCTATACTTAAGATCTGAACAAAATCTGCAAAAGTTCAAAAGCAGTTTAAAGTGTTTTCTTTTTAAAGATGCCTTTAACTGACAATATGATATATATTTACCTTAACAGTGTCTAAAATTTCTCTCTTTTTCAGTTTCCTAGCAATTCTTCTGCTTCCCTACTCCCTCTTGTATTTCCCTTCTGTGTACCTTTTCTTTAAATATTGTAGTTCACCCCCCTTTCCTATTGTTTTCTGTAGCTTAAGCATGTTATTCAGCCCAAGAATTATTATTAGTCATGTATGTCTAATTGGTCTCCAGTTTGTCTCCTTGTTATTTTTAAATTTTTTTTTGTATAACACTTTGTACCTTCGGATAAGCGTTTTATCAAAAACTTGAATAAACTTGAAACTTGATAAACTTGATGAGGCAGACAGGCAGGCAGGCAAGTGAGCAAGTCATGCAGGATACAACTATAACAGTCTAATCCTGCATGCATTATCAACTAGTGTAACATGATTTAATTCTTTCAAATTATATGGTATATGGTTGGGGGGGATGGGCGAGGGATAGGGATAAGAATATATGTAATATACCAATGATTGTTTATAAGTGATGTATTTATTGTTACTGTGAATGAAAATATTAACACTTAATGTAATTTGTGAAAATGAATAAAGAATTATATTAAAAAAAAAAAATTTATATCATTCTTGTGCACTGACTCACAATGAATTATGTAAACTTACAAAGAAGACCGTATTTGAAAAACCTCACATTGTTACTTCTGACTTGGCAGTGAAGCAGCTGAGGCCATAGGAGCTTGGTGGTGCAAAAACTTAACAGAAATGAATATTCTCTGGTCAGAATAATGGGTTTTGCTCAATATTGGGGGTATTCGAGCACCCACAGAGCTGGCACCTATGGCAGAGGCCTACATAAAACATTAACTGATCATTTCATTGACTACAGGACCATTTTGCCAGGATTCTAGGCCAACTTAGAGATGCACTTGGGCCTTCCTAGTTAGGCAGACAAGGTATCTTTCCTACTAGGATATGACAGACAGAGGCATATTTTTTTAATCTCATGACCAGCTGCAAATATCATGACCACTGACAAGGAACATATTGCATCTGCATTGGGAGCAATTACTTCAGCTACTTTTTTGCTTTGATGACATAAGGCAAATATAAAAGATGTTTGATTTTAAAAAATACTGAAGCAAATTACCATTACAAAAAGAAATTGAAAAATCCCACTTGGTGCGCTCCACATGCTTTAATGCAAAAAAGCAGTCAATCAGGAAAAAATGCTGGGGGGACTGCAGGAAGGTGTAGCAGAAAGAAAAAAAAAAGTAGAAAAGAATGCAAACTCACAGAAAAATAAAATAAGATGATGATGAAGATCACGCATAATTAGCAACACAAGAAACGGGTTCTCTCTCATTAAAGTAGTATGAAAGAAGCCCAAGGCTGTTCTAGAGGTTGACAGTAGTAGAGCTTAAGAAGAGCTCTTCCAAACTGCATACAACAAGCCACATGAACCTTCAGTATATATATCTTTATGCTTTTGTGAATGCAAAATAGGCAAAGTTCTTAGTTTGAATTATTTTGCAAAATGAAAACAAAAAGTTACATAGACACCGAAGCAAAGTCAACTCCGGCGAATACTATATAGAATTAGCGTTTGCTAAAGTACCGGATAGTTCTGCTCTCTCTATCCCCGACCCTGAGGAAATATTGAAACGCGTCGGTGGGGAATGAGGCAAACCTGGTTTAAAAGTTAAGTTATTTATCATGTACTGAATAAGTTTATAGCGATCATCATGTTTTAGAAACAAGCACCGACACTTTATAAATTATTATAACTTAAAAAGCAAATAGTTGCACATTTGTTCAATATATCACAGTATAAAAAGTTCCAATGAGGACGGCTACCACACAATTCTATCGTGTGGCATTCTGAGGAACAAAGTGTGATTTCAACATATATATAGTGGTGGACTGTCTTTTGATCATATGATATTGAAATTCTAGTGCATTTTTTGAGAGTTTGTAACTATGTGGCATGTTTGATATTAAATTAATAGAGATTATTGGTTTAATGTTCTAAATTTTATGTTAAATTTTAAAGGTTATATACGGTCTACTTTAGTAAAGATTTTTTTCCACGGGCAAAAACTGAGAAAAATATAACTAATTGTATGAACATGCTGAATGTAATAAAAATCCCATGCAGGTATCACAATGACGCAAATAGAACACAAATATAGCATAAAGACAGGGCTTCATTTAGGAAACAATAGAATATATCTCTCTGTTCTGACACTTTTTTCAGACTCCAAAGCAGCAGGCAAATATGTTTTGTCCAACACCTTCCTTCCAGGAGAGAAAAGAAAAGGGGAAAGAAATTAAGACCTAAATCTAAATCTGATTGTAAATTCAAGCTAAGACATTTTAAAACAGGTGGTTATAGTAAAATATACCGTATACTTGTCTTTTATTCCAAAAATATAATAAAACATATTAAGGCATGCAATAAAGTACATCTAGAAACCAAGTCCAGGAGGTACAGAGAGAGCGAAAAATATAGACAAGTTAATATTTTCAGAGACTGACACAAGAAACCAACCATACTACACAGTATTCTGATATCACCACATACAGAAGTTCATCCTATCCTATTAAAAATATTTAACCTTTGAACACAAGACTACAACCTCATTTACTTAAATTCCAAACCTATAATGAGCTGTGAAACAAATTATTCACCAAAAGGCCAATAAGACCAAAAGATTTTGTAAAATTGTCAATTTTCTAATATAGATAATGCTATTTGCAATTGTCTGTTGTTGATCTACATCTCCTGATCTAACATTTCATATAACTTGATATCATAATATCAGCAGATTATTATCTATCCTTGTCAGCTTCTCTTGAGAGGATAGAGATAAAACAGATGTACTGTAATCCTGAAATACAAAGCCAACTTCTAATTTTTGTAGACTGAAAAAAGCACACGTTTCTCACTGCACTCTCGTACCATTCTCACATCATATCACCTCTTACCTATGTCTCACCACATACAACTCCCCTTGTTTTTTCTTTTTTTGTGTCACTTCACATCCTATGGGTGTTCCCTAAAAATCATATTATGGAATCTGCTGGGTGCCATTTTGCCACTCATCATAATAACTGTGAAAAAGCATCCTCTTGGTATTTCACTCAAAAAAAAAGAAACTGTGTGTTCTCATTTTAATGCAGTTCCACAGAATGAAGTGTGAGCAGATTGTTTTATATTTTACATTAAAGTAGTTTAAAACACAGAAAAAGAATTGAAATAAAAATTATCTACCAACAATAGAGCAGAACATGGAAACCAAATGTTATAAAATTAACAGAGTAAAGTTCTCAGTCCCTGCTTTCCCTCTTCTCAAACATCCATATCTAAAAGATCTGCTTGAAAAAAATATTTGCATTTTAATACCTATTAAATCATAGTTTTCCCACAGTATTTCAAATTATATGACAATGATAAGGTAATTACTATCCTCCCCCCCCCCCCTTTTAACTGTGTTAGGCTTTTTTATCACCAGCCATGGCGGTATTAGCTCCAGTGCTCATAGAATTCTTATCTCAATAAGCATTATACAGATTGGGATGGTGTAAACAAGTTTGAAAAGGGGGGACTTTTCTTGAAACAGCCAGAAGGCGAAACATGTTGAAATGACAGGTCCCTTCCCGATGACAGTATGAGACAAGACTGACTTAAGATAAGTCAATTAAGTTATAATAATTTTAAGAATTAAGTTATATGAGACACTATAGAAAATTAGCACTGAGCACTTTAAATAAGAAAAATGTGAAAAAATATACAATGGGGCTAATGAGGATGCCATTGCCATAAGTTTGTTTGGTGACCATAGAAATGCATGGCACCTAATGGCTAGTCTAAAAAAAGTTTAAAAGAAAATTAAAGGAACATCAAGAACATTGAGATGGTTTTGGATTAGTTATGTTTTCAATGTCTTACATTTGACTGCAGGAGATACTGTCATCAGTAGCGCGGCACATGGAAGGCCACGAAGCAGCCTGTTTAGAGTGCTGCTGACGCTGCTCTGGAGGGAGGTATATAGGGCTCGCAGTCGGTGGGGTTCAGATGGGAGGGTCAGCAGGGGTTCGGCTGTGCGGTGGGGGGGCTGATCAAGGATTCTGCTGCTCGAGGGAGGAAAGGATAGAAAAATGCTACAGAGGGAAGGCACAAGGGGATGGGTGAGGGGGAGGAAAGATGCTGCACATGTGGGGGAGAGAAAGGAAAGAGGAAAAATTGGGGCGAAGGAGAGCAAGGGAGAGATGATCATGTACATGAAAAAAATAAGACCTAATGTGGTTTTTGGGCCCAAATTTAATATAAGACGCTGTCTTATTTACGGAGAAACACGATGCGTCTTGAAAAGAAAAATAGAGGCAGTCTCATTACTTTTCAATCAGCCCTTGTACTTATCTGTTTTCAGATGTTCTCCGAGAACAGCAGGCATATATATTCTCACATATGGGTGATGTCATCCGATGAAGCCCGATGCGAACACCGTCAAGTGTAGTATTAATCTTTGAGGCATTACCCCCCTCCCCCCTTACTACCCAACTAGAGCACTGGACTATCAGTGCAGTACTAAAGCTACGAATATGACTCCAAGGGGAGGAGGATGGACTGCAAGAATATATATGTTACATGTAAGTATCTTTGCTTTCTCCGAGGACAAGCAAGCATATATAGTCTCACGCATGGAACTCACTAGCTACCAGGATCACTTATTTGTAAATAAAGCTGGTAATAAAGCAGAAGTGAGCCTGGCGAAGAAAAGAGCAGGAGGTTAGAGTTGGTGTTCAAATAGTAAAAAGATTTTACAGAAGTGCTTGACCAAACCAGCTATCCTGCCTGCAATTTTGCTCGACTGTGATGAGCAGCGAAGGTATGGCTGAAGGACTGTGTTGCAGCCCTGCATATTTCATCAATGGATGCAGAGCGGAAATGGACTTATACTGTGAGGAGTAACATGGTCATGCAGGCTCTGTCCAGCCTGAGTATATGCGCAAGAGATACACAGTCAGCCAGCCAAGTGGAGATGGTATACTTGGTGAAAGGAATCCCCAGTCTGATAAGAGTAGAAGGCTAAAAAACAAAACAAAAAACTGAGAGAATTTCTTACAAGGTGTATTATGTTCTTGATAATACGCTAATGCAGTGATTCCCAACCCTGTCCTGGAAGACCACCAGGCCAATCGGGTTTTCAGGCTAGCCCTAATGAATATGCATGAGAGAGATTTACATATAATGGAAGTGACAAGCATGCAAATCTGCTCCATGCTTATTCCTTAGGGCTATCCCAAAAATCCGATTGGCCTAGTGGTCCTCCAGGACAGGGTTGGGAACCACTGCACTAATACATGCTTGCAGTTTAAGGTGTGCAGTGCTGCTTCTCCAGGATAAGTGTGCTTCTGGAAGGATACATTAGGGCTAATTCAAATTATTACTCTGTTATGAGAAAACATGATGTAAGGCAACTCTGCCTTTAATGCCTTTAAGTTCACTGACACATTGAGTATGAGTGAGTGCTATTAAGAATACCACTTTCCATGTCAGATATTTTAAGGAACAGGAGTAAAGAGGCTCATGAACCAAACTACCAAAGATGAACAGATATTGGTTTATCATTAATTCTTGAGTAGAAATTTTTGAGTATCCTTACTGAGTTAGGTTTAGTCCAGAATGGGAAAGGAGGGAGGTACTCCAGAAAGGAAAGAAGAGAGCATGTAGTAAAGTGCTTTGACTGTACACCAGAGGCAAAAATAATAGTCTCCCTCCCACTAAAAGACTATCCGGTGCAACTGGAAAACTTATGTTTTTGGGAAGGTTGTCATGCACTGTTTCTGTTTTTGGCTATGGAACGGATTGGGTCTTCTGGGCCCTCTGCTGTCCAGGATGAGTCATATAACCGGGCTGCTAAAATCCAAGGGAACTATAGTATAGGGGTTGAAGTACTTTTGTGTATGAAAGAACAGGGATTGGGGTGATCTTATCTGATGATCTTCAGGTAGACAAAAAGGTAGAAAAGATGATGACTCAAAACCAGAAGGATACTCAGATGCATACGGTGAGGGAAGGCCAGCAGGACAAAGGGTAGTGCCCTTGTGAGGGATTGATGAGACCCCATTTATAATGATGTATGCAATTCTGGAGACTGTACCTTAGAAAAAATATAAACATGATAGAATCAGTCCAGAACATGGATACAAAACCGGTCAGTTGACTCTGTCATAAAATATATGGGTAGAGAGTCTGTCCCTATTCCCTGTCCCATTCCTGCAAGCTCTGTCCTCATTGGGGTCAAGACAACTCTGACTGTTCAGACCCTTCTTCCACAGTCATCACTTCACGATACTGACAACAGAAGTTAGTACTGTCTCAACTGGACTATTGTAACTCACTCTATGCAGGCATAAATACCGCCCTCATCCATAAACTTCAATCGATTCAAAACATGGCAATACGGTTAATCTTCAAACTGAAAAAATATGACTCCATTTCACCCTACTTCTACAAACTCCACTGACTACCAATCACTGCACGCATTAAATTCAAAATATCATACACTAGCAGATTACCCGGTGTTGCCCAGTTATTTATCCCCAAATGTCCCACCCACACGTCCCACCCCCCACGTCACTCCCACATATCCCACATGCCCCACCCCCACGTTCCACAGGAATGTCCCTCTCTATGGGGCTGAACTTGGACTTAAACGGCATCAGGAGTGTCAATATTCATCTCAGTGATTCCAAAAACTATGGGTTAGACACTAATATCTGTCATTTTTGATAATTTTTACATGTCACCCTCTTCCCACAACACAGCATTTTTCCAGATAGTAAATCATATGTGTACCAAGTTTGGTTAAAATCTGTCCATGCGTTTATGGATTAGACACTAATATCTGTCATTTTCGATGTCACCTCCTTCCCATCCCCTGCCCCGCACCCTCATGTCACCCCTTCCCCCTCACCCCAACAGTATTTGTCCCCAGATATTAAGTCATGTGTACCAAGTTTGGTTGAAATAACTCCAATAATAGTCGTTTTTGATGTAACCCCCTTCCGCCACCCACACGTCACCACATTCCCCTCCCTTCACAGTATTTGTCCTCAGTTAGTAAGTGATATGTATACCAAGTTTGGTAGAAATCTGTCCATGCGTTTCAGAGTTATGCCCGAATACTATGAAAACTATGGGGTAGACACTAATCTGTTGTTTTTGATCATTTTTACATGTCACCCCTTCCCACCCTCACAGTATTTTCCCTCAGATAGTAAGTTATATGTGTACCAAGTTTGGTTGAAATATCTCCATGCATTTATGGATTGGACACTAATATCTGTCATTTTTGATGTCACCCCCTTCCCCTCACCCATTTCACCCCTTCTTACCCCCAGTGTTTGTTCCCAGATAGTAAGTGATATGTATACCAAATTTGGTTGAAATCTGAAAATGCGTTTCAGAGTTATGCTGGAACATACATACACACGTCTGATTTTATATATATGGATAATAATAATGTATCACATCTTGTATGCAAGTTCAGCAGCACCTCTCATAAACCTTTTCACCAATTCTTTATCCAACTCAACCAGAAACATCAAGAAACTCTTATCATCCTTCCATCTCCTAAAGGAGTAAACTACAAGTGCACATTTAACACATTTATCACCTACATCGGCACTCAAAACTCTGCTGTTTCTCCATGCAGGCAGAGTTCTCCCCCGAATTGGAGAGCGCTGGTACACTGATAGCCACAGAAACCATGAAAAATACCAAAAATAATAAAGAAATATACAGAGCAGATCAGAAAGACACCTTTCAGTTCGAGAGCAGAAGGTAAAACTGAAGGGGGCAGCACAGCCCTCAGGAGGAGGAGATGAAAACCTGGAGTGGATTGCTTCTGCACGACTCGCAAGCGTGGGAAGAATACCCTACTGTCCAAAATGACACACCTATTGCACTATAAAGTGTATTGATAGAGACAAACAATCTCAATATGTATACTTTGGAAGAAAGACAGGAGAAGGGAAATATGATAGATACATTTAAAAACCTTCACAGCAGTCTCTTTCAAGTGAAAGGAAGTTCCAAAATGAGGGGGCACAGAATGAAGAGAAAGGAGACAGATTCAGACATAACCTGTAGAAATAGTTCTTCGTGGAAGGGGTAGTAAATTTGTGGAATGGCCTCCTGGTGGAGGTGGTAGAGATGAAAGTTGTATCTGAATTCAAGAAAGCTTGGAACAAGTACATGAGATCTCTAACGGAGAAGAAGGGATAGTGGATGGCACGTATGGGCACACTGAATAGGCCATTTGATCTTTATCTGCCTTTGAGTTTTCTCTATTTATATATTTCAAGAATCTTAAGACACAACTAGGAAAAAATATTGCTTAGCAGCAACTGGACTACATAAAAAACTTATTTAAAAAAATCACTTTTGAATGTGAAAGCATCATCCTTACACGAGCTCTAGTGACTCACAATCGACCAAGCTCTTCTGAAAAATGAACACTGAGGTGGTCCCATGTGACAGCACAAGGTAGAAAGTGGCTGAAATGCTTCTACTAGGTTACTAAACTGGAATAGTTTTGCGTGCAGATATCTTTGATGACGTCACCCCATGCTGTGAGCGACTCACTATCCTGCCTGTCCGTAGAGAATATACTTCATTCAAAGCTAATTCCAGCATTACGGAAAGTACAAAGTAAAATAGACAGAATTTAATTAGGTTTGCCGTTATTTTCTGATTCTGTGATATACTTAAGAGATTAATTTTAATATAAACAGGACATGAATACAATGAGAGAGAGAACCATAAGTGTGTGTGTGGGGGGGGGGGGTGACCTTTTTAGCCTCAGGAGGTACATAAATATATACATAAACTGAAAATTAAAACATAAATGATAGGACCAAAAAAGGGCACCATATATGGCTAACACATATTATGATATTAAAACTGGGGTTATTACTGTAGCAGTTCTAAATCACAAAGCCCTGGTTCAAAATACTTTTTGTTGCATGCAACTATGCAGCATATATTTCCTTCAGTTATTTTCCTCTTATTATGATAATACTACATAGAACCCGAGAAAAATAAGTGCTTCATTTTTCACATGCAAATTATTGTAAATATACGTAATATAAAAACACTAAAATGATCCCCTCTGTATTCCATTTGTTAAAAGTAAAAGAAAAATACTTTTTCATTGAAACAAGGCATAATGGAAGAATAAGAAATTAATTTAAGTGAAACAGAATGACTACTTTAGGGAGGAAGGATAAAATCATCCAAATTGCAACCCCTGCTTCCATAAAGCAAATAGAAGGATCCCTATAGGGCAGGGGTCCCCAACCACCTGGCCGTGGACCAGTACTGAGCTGTGCCAAACCGGGTTGCTTAAACATTTTTATTTTATTTTTATTTTATTTATATTACAGGCAATCCCCGGGTTCTGTCCGGCTCCCTCCTCCCAGCTGCACTTCTTTTCACAAAGCCGTGAGCAGTAGCTCCTACACGCTGCCTGCAGATGACCGGGAAGCCTTCCCTCTTGGCTTCCGGGTCAGCCACGGGCCAAGTGTAGGAACCACGGCTGCGGCTTTGTGAAGAGAAGTGCAGCTGGGAGGAGGGAGCCAGCCAGAACAGATAAACACCCAAGGGAGGGAGGCACAAACTTGGGACACAGAATAGAGCAGTGGTCTCAAACTTGCAGCCCAGGGGCCACATGCGGCCCGGCAGGTAGTATTTTGGGGCCCTCGGTATGTTTATCACAATCGCAAAAGTAAAATAAAAAAGTTTCTTGATCATAAGTCTCTTTAGCTATAAATTACAATATTATTATTAAGACTTAGCCAAAAGGAAAGATTTATAAAATATAAAGAGTTTTACTTCATGCAAAATTGTCATTTCTTTAATAAGACATTAACTATTTTTTCTGAGGCCCTCCAACTACCTACAAATCCAAAATGTGGCCCTGCAAAGGGTTTGAGTTTGAGACCACTGGAATAGAGGGAGGGAAGGACTAAAAGGGGTGTGTTGGACATGAGAAAGAGGAAGCACTTTGGGACAGAGAAGGGAGGGAGGGAACACAAACTTTGAAAAAGGATGGAAGGAAGGAGGGATGGGGATTGAACTTGGGACACAGAATGGAGGGAGAGTGGGGAGCATGAACTTGGGATATAGGAGGGAAAAATGGAGGAAGTGAGGGAAAGAGATGCTGAGGTGGGGGAGGAAATAGAAAGGGAGAATTGTTAGGCATGGGTGTGAGTGAGAGGGAAAGAGATGTACATGGGGAAATGAAAAAAGAAAATTTTTGGGCATAGGGATGGGACCATCTAGTTGCAGGGAAACATATAATAATTAGATTATATATCATGCACTTTATTGATTATGTGCTTTAATCCCTCTCCTCACTCCCGTGGAAAAACTGTCTTGCAAGAAACTAGTCCCTGGTCCAAAAAAGTTTGGGGACCACCGCTATAGAAGATCCGGTCTCATTTAGGTAGTTGATAAATTAGTCTCCCAGTATGATAATCTTGTTGTAGGTGATGACTAGTTTGCCAGGGAGGGATAGCAAGTCATCTAAGGCTGCCATTGGAGAGTTGAGAGTTCTGTATATCAGGGCAACTGTGAGGACTCTGTTGTAGCCCGCTGAGAGAGGCAACACGTTTAGTATAGTGTCTTATTAATCTTGGGTTGAAGTTGGATTTAATGATAATGGCTACTCCTGTGTTGGTTCATAAGCAGGCTTGCACTTGATACCGCGGTAGACAAAGCATACCAAGAGTGGCTTCCTCACTGCCTTTGAACCAGGTTTCAGTAATAAGGAAGATGTCCCAATTATTGTCTGTAAGATCATTTAGCATGACATAAGAACATAAAATATGGTGCAAAGCATGAAAAATACAGTTCCTCGATACTATATAAATCAGGTAGCATGGCTTGTGGGGAACACCACAAGTTGTATCATTCTGGAATTATCAAGCCACATCAAAGGGGCCAACCAATCTAATATAAAGGTCTCCCTTCCTCTCAATGCTCCCTCATTACCAGGGCTGTGAAGTCAGAGTCAGAAATGTACCAACTCTGAATAAATGTAAATGGTAATGTGTTAATAATTCAAATTTCATAGAGACTACTTTGATTAACCTTTTTTCTTTTCTGGAAAAAATGTAATTTATATTGAAGAGTGAAGATGTCACAATGGCAAAACAGTGTTAAAGATGGCACAACAGATGATGATGATGATGATGATGGTGATGCAAAAATTAGCAGTTTTACTGGTTCTGACAAAAAGGTTTTAAGATTGGTCTGATGATTACTGATTTCCAGTTTGTGAGTACTGAGCCTAATTGTAAGGAGATGTTGATAAGAGGAAGGATGGAGCTTACAAATGCATCCTTCATAGAAATTAGGAGGTGCGATGGGCAGGGGTCTAGGATAGAGCCAGAAAGGTAAACAGAGTCTAGTATCTTGGTTAGCTCATCAAACGAGACAGTTTCAAAGTGGGTTAGTTCCAGGTTAAAAGGTCACTTGCAGCATTTCCATCTTAAAGTGTTAGAGGCTCTACTTGAGAGAGATGGAAATGGAATGTTTGTATTGCTATCTACTTTAAAGCTAGAAAAAGAACATAAATCTACTGGAGGACAAACACAACTAGCAAAATTCTTTGCTTCTCCAGTTCAAATATTTTATTGGTTTTACAGAGGTACCTCGGTTTACGAGTGCACCGGTTTGCGAGTGTTTTGCAAGACGAGCAAAACATTTGCAAAATCGGTGCCTCGGAAACCGAGCATGGCTCGATTTACGAGCACACTCCCCCACCCCCCGCAATCCGGCACCCCCCTCCGCCTCAAACCGGCACCCCCCCGCCACGATCCGACCCCCCCAGCCACGATTGGGCACCCCCCCGCCACAATCTGACCCCCCGCCACGATCCGACACCCCCCCCAACACAATTGGGCACCCCCCCCGCCGCTTCTTACCCTCATCTGGGCACTCTTGAAAATCGGCCTTCTCCTCTGCTGGGCCTTGAGCATCTGAGCATGCTCAAGGCCTGCGAGTTCATGTTCTGAATGTGAACTCGCAGGCCTTGAGCATGCTCAGCTGCTCAAGGCCCAGCAGAGGAGGAAGCCGATTTTCAAGAGTGACCAGATGAGGGTAAGAAGCAGCGGGGGGTGCCCATTTGTGTCGAGGGGGGTTGGATCGTGGCAGGGGGGGTGCCCAATCATGTTGGGGGGGGTCGGATCGTGGCAGGGGGGGTGCCGGTTCGAGGCAGGGGGGGTGCCGGATCGCAGGGGGGTGCCTGATCGCGGGGGGGCCTTCGAGGGGAGCAATGCCGGTTCTCGGGGGGGGGGGGGAACGCATCAAAGCGAGGTTCCATTATTTCCCATGGGAAAACTCGCTTTGATAAACAAGCATTTTGGATTACGAGCATGCTCCTGGAATGGATTATGCTCGTAATCCAAGGTACCACAGTATAACATAAATAGACAAGGTATACAAATATTACCCTAACAATGACATCAGAAAAGTTCAAAAATCACCTCATCAAAATGGTGGTGAAAAATATTTTACTGCTAACTTTTTTTCACAACCAGTCTTTTTAGGCTTAAATGGAAAAATGGCTAGAAACTTGAAGTTTCTCTGGAAAGAGAAAGTATAAGGAGACTGGTTAATATAAGGCCAAATATAAGAAAAAAGAACTTAGAAAAAACATCCCTTCAGACTTTTTTGATTAAAATGGATGTATACACATGTCGCAAAGACAACTATTTTGCCATTGATGTTTAATTTACATAGTATATGATGGCAGATAAAGACCTAAACGGTCCATCCAGTCTATCGATAAGTGATAGTCATTTAAAAAATACATAATTTGATTAACTTGCCTCTTCTTTGATATTTCTAGGCCGTAGACTGTAAAGTCTGGTATTGTCTTAGGTTCCAAATGCTGAAGTTGCCGTCCAAGCTCACTCCAGCCTATCCAACCATCCTGTTGTTTGCAGGATATCTACCGTAAAGTCTGGCCAGTAACATCCTCATGTTCCATATTTGTGGAGTTCACATTGATGCCCATCCCAGCCCATCCTACACCGAATCACCCTATATGGGACACAGTCTGTCCAATAACGCCCTTAGTTCTTTAATTTACATTCTTACTATTTTTGCCTTCCTCTGAAAACAAAATGATAGCTTAGCCATTCAGAGTAAAGGACACCAAGGCACATCACAGCAGGAAACATCTTCAGAAGTTAATGGAAGAAATTTTAGAAAATTTTGAAATTAAAAATGAGCAGGTTCTATATATTATAACTGATAATACACAGTTGAGAAAATACAACATATGCGTTCTGCTGTGCATGCACTGTAACTAGCAATAAGAGATGGATTGAAATATTATCACACAGCTACTCTCATTGGCAAGTTGAGGCAAGTAGCCATCGTAGCCAGGACTCCTAAAATAGATGCTATTCTGCAGAGACATGATGGAAAAGGAGATATTTTGGATTGCGCAACATACTGAGGAAGCACTTATTTTATGATCAAGTATTTGCCTGAACTAAAAATCTTTCTAAAAGTTCTGAATAAAAGTGTTTCCCTAACTGAATGCCAGTGAAAACAAGTGACAATTAGAAAGTCTGCTTTCTTACCCTTTAACTGTCACCAAGAAGTTGCAAATCTAAGAATTTAACACCTGGTAGATTCTTGTTGGAGTGAAAAGGCTCGATATATCACCAGAGTAAAAGTGGAGAATTAACTGCTGATAACATTGTATCTTACTAGATATATCAAATCCTGTTAGCTTCTTTTTACATTGATCCAATGAATCGAATATTGTTGAACAGTAACCAAATTGCTAAAAGAAAAGGGGTACTTTATGAAGTAGCAATTTGCATTAAAGGGTTACAGGTGCTACCTGAAAACTCTGGACCACAGGATGAAGCCGATAGAAGCACTGGTAAGACAGAATTATCTTCTTCAAATGAAGAATTAAGACTTTGAAACATATTTGGACAAAACTGAACATTCAAAAATAAAGTGATGCCTCTTAAACGTGGAAAAACCACTAGTTGATGTCCAACTAAGAAAATTTCAGTAAGATTTTTTAAATTGATTAGTGAAATGGTGTGATGGCCATGGTAGTCTACTCGTCAAGCAAATATATAGTAATAAAACAAAAACAAAGGAAATAAAGTAACACCTTTTATATTGGACTAATTTATTGCATTTTAAGATTAGCTTTCGAAGGTAAACCCTTCAGATCAGAAATAAGCAAATGTTGACAAATACCACAGTATATATAAGGGAAACATGAAATCATTCCAGTGATAGTTTCACAAGAAGAGGGACAGATGGGTAGGAAACAGGCAATGTACGAATACATGTGTTGCATTTCACTAGCTCTGTTCCAATTATCATGTAATTTAACAATTGCCTTTCATTTTTGATTTGCCCTTGTATTTTGTTGAATGGCCCCAATCCACTTCTTATTCCTAAGATAAGCAGCATAATATCTATTTTACTACTTGGGATCCAGCTAGGTACTTGGGACCTCGATTGGCCACTGTTGAAAACCTTTGGTCTATCCCAGTATGGCAATTCTTATGTTCTTAATGTTCGCTTTTCAAATAATCACTGTTTTGCTATTGCTCTCATTTCTTATGCTTTGCAATTAATGTAAAATTTCCATTGCTAATTTTAATTCTACCTATCATTAACATTGCTAAGAAACACTGTAAAATAGAAATCATCAATATGTGAATTATTAAAGATAGTGTATCTGTCATAGGATTCATCCTGTAGGACTTAAGGGAAAATTCTATAAGAAGCGCCCAAAAGTTAGGCGCCTAATTAGGTACTGTTCAGCACGATTCAAGTAAAATTGGGTGCTGTTTAATGAATCACGCTGAGCAGAACCTATTTTGGAGGTGGCCTAGAAATAGGCCAGCTCTAGCCATAACTAAAAGTTAGGCGCCTAGCTGAGCGCTTAAGCACGCTTAAGAGCAGCAATTCTGCAACTAGGCACCTAACATGTCACCACGCCCATGCCTAACATGCACAACACCTATTTTTTTGAAGGCCGCCTACATTTTTAGGCGCGCCTTATTGCAGAATCGCTCTTTCTTGATAGGCGCCTAAGTTTCAATTATTGCTGATTAAAAAGCTTAATTGAGCTTGTTACTCGATTTAGATAGGCGCCTATCTAGATGGCCGCCTCCGAAATAGGTGACTAACATTAGGCGCCGGTTACAGAATGTGGGCCTTACTGTATTAGACTATTCCCAACAGCAACTGGAAAAAAAAAAGAAAAAGATAAACCACAACTATCTTGTATAAGTATAAAAACTGATAGAAATCAATTTGGTAAGCTATCTTCATAACCCTTCTAGTTCAGTATACAATTATGTAGCTTTGTGACAAAAACAGCTGTGTTGCTGTTTCCATCATCAGATCTTTTCAAATATATCACGTCAATAACTACAGTTGTTAGTCAACAAAACAGAGAAGGAAATAAGGAACTGAGCAGGTCATGTCCCCCCATCAGAATGTGAAGGCACAGTCTACGGATGTGGGATGTGATAAAGCAATTGCCAAAAAATAAAATTCATTCCTTGACTTCAAGTTCAATCAATGGTTTGCAATTTAGTGGGACAGTGAAGCAGACTGCAGGTATCCCATAGAGTTAGACTACAACAAAGAGGCCAAAGACAATTTAGAAAACCTATTACAGTATATCACTGTGAGGGACACTCCCTCACTGATCCTGCAGTTGCACCACTATACAGAATAAGCCACCTTAGTGTAAGTGGGGCAATCTTGCTGAGTCATGGGGGCAGGACTCAGGCAGCAAGGAGCTCACATACCCTAGAGTAGAGTTATTCAGGAAGGCTCTGAAGGAATAGCTCTGGAAGGAGGGAAGTGGCCCTGGAGTTTGGGTTGTGTGCATGGAAGTCAGCTAACATAGGATAAGCTATACTTTGGATATAAGAATCCTGTTTAAGAGGTCTGGAGGGAGCCAAACCTGATTTTAAGGATCAGGACCTGTGTTTGAGAATCCTGCAAGTAGATATGTATTGAAGAACTGAAGACTGTGGAAAGTTTGCCTCTGAACTCAAGACTCATTGTTCTCTATTTTCTGTGCCAAGGAGTGACAAGCTTTAGCATTTGTTAATAAAATCCTGGCTTTGCTCCCATACCGCTCATACACACTACCACAATCATCTTCCTTGAAGAAGGCAATGGAAGATTTGACTGGCTGAATAACATCTCAAATTACCCATACCCTAATATTATACAAATGTTCCACATATAAACGTCTTCAATCTATACAGAAATTGATGATAATTTTCATTCAACCAATTCTATATGATTTGTACTATTGGGATTGGGATTTGTCCTCAGCCCCCAAAGTTCACAGTAAATCATCTTCCAGCCAATACAGTCAAACAACCTCAACATATTTATTTGCTTCTATAAAGATTTTCAAAACATTTATGTTCTTATGCTACCCTAGCTCAGTTTTAAGTATTATAGATTCCAATTAGTGCAGTAACTATTCACATCAACCACCATTACTTTACTTACAATGGTCTTTTATAAAGTTGAAGGAAAAAGTGGCCTTAGTGCATCTTTACTTGGGTAATTTTCCATTTTCTGAATTAATGATTATGCACTAATGTTTTTTAAAAAAACTATAAAGCTATAAATAATTAAATAAAAATGACTCAAAATGAAATTAAAAATAAAAAGTTGGTTCACCTCTGGACTTTATTATTAGGGTTTCTTTGTAGCGGTTTTTCTTTCCCTGAACACAAATTTTTGCTAACTTTTTAAATGGTATCTTTTAGAACATTGTTTCTTTAAATTTTCTGTTCATTTGAAATTTTTGCGCCCTAATGACATCATATGGGCTTTTTTACAGCGTTCCAATCTTCTCACATCTAGTGCAGTAATTATCAGAGAGGTTAACTTTACCTGACGCAGCAACTTGATGGCGAAACAAGGACCTGGATTTTGGCAGCTAACAGCGTCTCTGAAATTTCCAGCTGGACAGAGGCCAAGAAGCGGCATACTGCACTTGACAGGCAGTGATAAAACTTGCAGCAAAGCTAAGTTTGAATGTTTCAGTACTTATTGGCAGTTGGATAATAAGAAGCAAATTTTGCCTACCCTTGATGTTTTTCAGACAACTTACCTCCTGATAATTTTATGCCTTAATGTAGGAGCTCCTTAACGTTTTAAGCCTTTTGTTTAAGCCCGGTTTTCTAGCTGGAGAGTTTTTTTTCCCCTCCGTGGGTTTTCTCTCCGCTGGTTTAGTTTTTTTCTGGAGCAGGACCAGGCTCTCTTTTCCTAAGCCTTTGTGCTTCAGAGAGCTTTATCCCGTTGGATTTTGAGGTCCTTTATTCTTAAGTATGTAAAAGCCTGGCTACTTTTGGAGTTCCCTTCATTGAGCCTGACACTCTGATATTTATTTTGTATTACCAATATGCACTAATGTTGCCATTAACGCTCAGCCATTAACATAAATTAGCAAGTGAGATCTTACCAACACTTTTTTATGGGTGGAAAAGGCTCATGCACTAATCCTACGCTATCCAGGTATCACACAGTATTGTAGCTGCACTGATTAGCACAGAAACATCCATTTTGCCTCCAGACAAGCCATCTCTGCAGTGAAGCAAAGGTAGTGGGCCAATAATCTCACACATGGGTAATGTAAGAATGGAGCCCTAGGTGCAGACACTTAATAGAATGTATATCATTTTAAAAGTTGAATGTAGTGTCCTACCATACATGCATGGGTGCTGTCCTCAGAAGTGAAGGACCATATATAGCTAAAATTATAGAATTCAACTGCTAGGTGAGATGGGAGGGCATATAAGATTATTAGCCTGCTGTCCTCAGAGAACACCTACTACAGGTAAGTACCTTTGCTTTCTCCAAGGACAAGCAGGCCAAGATAATCTCATACATGGGAATCCCTAGCTACTAGGCTCATCAAAAACAAAAACAATTGGTCAATAGGAACTTGCAATAGTGAGTTAGAAGAACAATTAAGCTGAAAACATATATACACTATGAGGTGCAGCCTGAAACAGAAGAAAACGAGCCTAGGAAGGTAGAGTTGGATTCTAGACCCCAAACAAACTTGACCATACTGTCACATCAGATATCTCGTTGCAGACAATAGTGAGATGTGAATGTGTAGATAAAAGCCCACGTTGCAGCTTTGCATTTCTCTTCAATGGAGGCTGACCTCAAGTGGGCTTCTTGTGCAGCCGCGGCTCTAACATTATGAACTGTGACATGAACCTCATGAGACAGCCCAGCCTAGGCATAAGCAAAAAAGATGCAATCTACAAACCAATTGGAAATGGTGTGTTTACCGATGGTAGACCCCATCCTGTTGGGATCAAAGGGAACAAAGTTAAATGGCTGTCTGTGGGCTTGGTCCACTCAATGCAAAAGGCCAATGCTTAATTGCAATCCAATGTGTGCAGAGTACTTTCACCAGGATGGGCATGAGGTTTGGGAAAAATGTTGGCAGGACAATCAACTGGTTCAGTGGAACTCCAACATTACCTTAAGAAGGAACAGAGTGTGTGTGGAAAACTACTCTGTTGTGATGGAACTTAGTATAAGATGGATTCACCACTAGAACTTGCAGCTCACAGATTCTACAAGTTGAAGTAACTGTCACCAAAAAGATGACCTTCCAGATCAAGTACTTCAGTGCACAGGAATCCAGTGGCCCAAAAGGAGCCTTCGTCAGCTGGGTGAGGATGATATTGAGGTCACATGACACTGGTGGGAGGTTTGATAGGGTCTTTGTCAAAAAGCAAACCTCTCATGAATCAAACTAGAGGTTGCCCAAAGATGGGCTTACCCTCTACTCAAGAAACATAAGCACTAATTGCACTAAAGGTGAACCCTTACAGAGTTGGTCTTGAGACCAGACTCAGACAGGTGCAGAAGGTATTCAAGCAAGATCTGTGCAGGGCATGAAATTGGATCTTGGGCCTTACCCTCACACCAGATGGCAAATCTCCATTTAAAATAATAAGACCCTTAGTAAAATATTTTCTGGAAGCCAGGAGAAACTTGGAAATGCCCTCCGAAAGGAGCAAGGAAGCAAATTCTAAGTTCTCAGCCAGAGTCTGGAGGCCAGGGTGCAGAAGAGGTCCCTCATCCTAAGATATGAGAGTCAGAACACATTCCAATCTCCATGGTTCTTAGGAAGAAAGTTCCAAAAGAAGAGGGAACCAGATCTGTCTGGGCCAATATGGCGCAATCAAAATAATGGTTCCATAGTCCTGCTTAAGATGGATGTGGGAAAATCCACTGCTTATTCCTAGAATAAGCAGCAGCATAAAATATGCTTTACTCTTTGGATCTTGCCTGGCACTTCTGTCCTGGGCTGGCCACTGATGGAACGGGATACTGGGCTTGATGGACCTGCAATTTGTCCCAGTATGGTAGCTCCTATAGTTCAAAAGAGCCTACCCTATTATGGTTTGATATATTTACAGAAAACCTAGTCCCCAATCTAGGAGAAAGGCAGTCTGTCCTGTGACCTGAGCCTGGAGCAGTACTGAGGGACGTTGTGACTGAATGGAGTGGCTAAGAGATCCAGTCATGTGGTTGCATTACCCTGCTCAGTCTATTGCATAGGCTGTTGGATTTCCCCGCAAGGTATGTGACCCTGAGAACCATACCATTATGGACAGCCCAGTCCCACATCTTGTCAGCCTCCTGACAGAGGATACGAACCTCTTGATGGAGAAATGACGGACGAGATTAAACACAACTGTAAGGGAGGCAACACAGTTATCATGGGTTACTTCAACTATCCGTAGATAGACTGGAACCTAAGCACCTCCGGCTGTGCTAGGGAGACCAAGTTCCTGGATGCTGTAGGCGATTGCTTCCTGGAACAACTTGTCAAGGAAAATACAAGAGGGAATGCAATTCTGGACTTAATTCTAAATGGACTGCGAGGACCAGCACAATGTGTAGAAGTAGAAGGGACGCTGGGAAACAGCGATCACAATATGATCCACTTCGACCTGGATGCAGGGGTGAAACATTGGTCCAGAACGATAGCAATGGCACTAAACTTCCGAAAAGGGAATTACGAAGGGATGAGACTCATGGTGGGGAAGAAGATTAAGAAGAGGATAAGCACTGTAAAAACGCTAGAGCAAGCTTGGTCCCTTTTTAAGGACACAGTCAAAGAGGCACAAAATCTATATATACCGCGTATCAACAAAGTATCCAAGAGGAAAAAGAACAAGGAACCGGCGTGGCTCACTGTAGAGGTGAAGGAAGTGATCAGAGACAATAAAACTTCGTTTAAGGAATGGAAAAGGTCAAGAACGGACGAAAACTGGAATAAGCACAAACAACATCAACGCAGGTGCCGTAAGGCAGTAAAAGGGGCCAAAAGAGACTACGAGGAAAAAATAGCCAAGGAGGCGAAAAACTTCAAGCCGTTCTTTTGATATATTAAGGGGAAACGACACGGAAAGGAAGCGGTGGGACCATGGATGACCATGGAATAAAGGGAGTGCTGAAGGAGGACAAAGCAATCACCAACAAACTTAACACATTTTTTTGCGTCTGTATTTACCGAAGACAATATTCACAGCATACCAGAACCCATCAGGCTATATGCTGGAAACGAAGATGGGAAACTAACAGGGTTGACGGTCAGTCTAGAAGAGGTATGCAGACAGATCAATAGGCTTAAGAGCGATAAATCCCCAGGACCGGATGGCATCCATCTGAGGGTTATCAAGGAACTGAAAGGGACTATAGCTGAACTGTTTCAACTAATAGCCAATCTGTCGATCAAATCAGGAAAGAATTTGGATGACTGGAAGGTAGCGAATGTTACACTGATCTTCAAAAAAGGTTTGAGGGGAGATCCGGGAAACTACAGACCGGTGAGTCTGACCTCGGTACCAGGAAAGATGGTAGAGGCGCCAATAAAGGACCGCATCATTGATCACCTTGATGGACACGGTCTGATGAGGACCAGCCAGCACAGTTTCAGCAAAGGCAGATCTTGTTTGACAAACTTGCTGCACTTCTTCGAGGGAGTAAACAGGCAGATAGACAAGGGTGACCCGGTCGACATTGTATATCTGGATTTTCAGAAGGCGTTCAACAAGGTTCCACATGAACGACTACTTCGGAAAATTGCAAACCATGGAATCGAGGGTGAAATACTCACGTGGATTAAAAACTGGCTGGAGCAAAGGAAACAGAGAGTGGGGGAAAATGAACAATACTCGAACTGGAAAGGTGTCATCAGTAGGGTGCCGCAGGGCTCGGTGCTTGGACCCATGCTCTTCAACATCTTTGTATACGATCTAGACATTGGTACGACAAGTGACATGATTAAATTTGAGGACGATACAAACTTATTCAGAGTACTGAAGATGCAGCGGGATTGCAAAGATCTGCAATGTGACATAATCAAGCTCGAGAAATGGGCATCGACATGGCAAATGAGTTTCAACGTGAATAAGTATAAAGTGATGCATGTCGGAAACAAAAATCTCATGCACGAATGCAAGATTTCTGGGGCGGTACTTGGAGAGACCTCCCAGGAAAGAGACTTGGGAGTTCTGGTCGACAAGTCAATGAAGCCATCCACGCAATGCATGGCGCAGGCAGCGGCGAAAAGGGCAAACAGAATGCTAGGAATGATAAAGAAGGAGATCACGAACAGATCGGAGGTTATCATGCCGCTGTACTGGGCCATGGTGCGTCCTCACCTGGAGTACTGCATCCAGCACTGGTCGCCATACATGAAGGAGGACACGGTACTACTCGAAAGGGTCCAGAGAAGAGCGACTAAAATGGTAAAGGGGCTGAAGGAGTTGCCGTACAGTGAGATTGGAGAAACTGGAACTCTTCTCCCTTTAAAAGAGGAGACTGAGAGGGGACATGATCGAAACATTCAAAATACTGAAGGGAATAGACTTAGCAGATAAAGACAGATTGTTCACCCTCTCCAAGGTAGGGAGAACGAGAGGGCACTCTCTAAAGTTGAAAGGGGATAGATTCCGTACAAACATAAGGAAGTTCTTCTTCATCCAGAGAGTGGTAGAAAACTGGAACGCTCTTCCAGAGTCTGTTATAGGGGAAAACACTCTCCAGGGATTCAAGACAAAGTTGGACAAGTTCCTGCTAAACTGGAACGTACGCAGGTGAGGCTGGACTCATTTAGAGCACTGGACTTTGACCTGGGGGCCGCCGCATGAGCAGACTGCTGGGCACGATGGACCACTGGTCTGACCCAGCAGCGGCAATTCTTACGTTCTTATGCTCCCCCTTGCTTGTTTGTGTAGTGCATCACAACCTGGTTGTCTGTTTGAATTTGCACAATTTTGTTGACTAGCTAATATCTGAAAGCTTTTAGACATTCCAGATTGTCCGGAGCTCTAGAAAGTTGATATGAAAATCTTTCTCCTGGGCTGACCATGAACCCCGAGTGTGAAGCCCATCCACATAAGCTTTCCCACACCCTGTGATGCTGAGAAATTTGAAATGAGTGTGGAAGGAAAGATTAAGTAGTAGGCTGCTTATGAAGAGAAAGACCTGTGGCGTCCTTACCCTCAATAAACGATCTGCACAGTTGTTGCCTGTAGGACCACTCATGGAGATGAAGAACTTTGCTGAGTTTGTCAGCTATATGATAATGACCTCTGTTTTGGGAGGTGTTTTTTCCTTTCTTTGATTGTACTATTTATAAGCGTTTTGTTCTCCCCTTCAATGCATATTTTTATTCATTTTGTAAACTTGGGTAGAATATTTGGAATCAAACCATCTAGAGCAAGCAGTGGCTTTTCCCATGTCTGTCTCAACAGCAATTTATGGACTTTTCCTCCAGGAACTTGTCCATTAAAAAAAAAAAAACCAGCTACATTAACTGCTCTTACCATATCCTCTAGCAATACATTCCAGAGCTAAACTATTCTCTGAGTGAAAAAATATTTCCTCCTATTGGTTTTAAAAGTAGTACTCTGTAACATCATTGAGTGTCCCTTAGTCTCTGTAAATCTTGATGAAGTAAAAAAAAATAAAAATTATCCCCTCGTGCCCATTCTACACCATTTATCTTTATCTCCTCCCTAGGAGCCACTTTAGATACCCTAGATGTCACATCTTTCAGCTATGCTGATGACATCACCATAATCCTCCCCTTCGACCCATCAGAGACCACCACCACAACAAAGCTAGAAACAACCTTAGACACAGTAGAAAAATGGATGATGGATCACAAACTAAAACTAAATTCTGAAAAAACAAAATTCCTTTTGCTCGAAAAAGCCCAAACTCCTACCATCACTGAACTGAAAATCAAAAATACCAAATACCCAATACAACCCGAACTAAAACTACTAGGAGTTACGATAGACAGATGTTGCACAATGCAGCCCCAGATCAACAAAACAACCCAGAAAGCTTTTCTAACCATGAGAAATCTCCGTAAAATCAGAAAATTCTTTGACCAAGAACAATTTAGACTAATCGTACAATCCCTAGTCTTAGGTCTGCTGGATTATTGCAACTCCCTATATCTTCCTTGTCCAGCCACTATGATAAAACAACTCCAGACCATACAAAACACCGCCCTCAGATTGATCTACTCACTCAAAAAATATGATCACATAACAACTGCCTTCTTAGACTCTCACTGGTTACCCATACAAGCACGAATCCAATTCAAATTCCACTGCCTGATATTCAAAGCATTACACGGCTTTTCCCCCTCCTATCTAAACAACCGCTTAAACCAAATCTCCACCTCAAGACACAGAAGAACCTCGAACCCTTTCGCCTTCCCCCCACTCAAAGGCACACAACGCAAGAAAATGTTTGACAACCTTCTGGCAACACAAGCAGCAAAAATCAACCATTCCATCTCCAATCTTATGACAATATCAGACAACTTCAAAACATTCAGAAAAGAAATCAAAACCCTGCTTTTCAAAAAATTCATCCAAATATCTTAACCCCTCCTCTTTTACCTCCAGAAGATTCACCTACCTTCAGATAACCTTCCCCCAAATTACCCACCTTAACACCTTCCAATTAAACAAATACCATAAATAGATTGTAACCTACCCTCTCTAACTGCATTCCATATGTATTTTTCATACAGTTCTTCACTGTCAGTTTAATTTCCATCCTATAAGTTCACATAGAATTTTTCTTTTTTCAACCATCTTTATTTTCTCTTCTTTATTAATTTCCAGGTACTTTAGTTAGATTGTGAGCCTTCGGGACAGTAAGGGAATTTTTTAAGTACCTTCTTACTTCTCATTTATAATCTTAATGTATATTTTCTTCAAACCGCTTAGAACCTAACGGATGTAGCGGTATATAAGAAATAAATTACATTACATTACCATTGAGGATTTTGTAGACTTTGATCTTATCGCTCCTCAGTCATCTCTTTTCCAAGATGAAGAGCCCTAACCTCTTTAGTCTTTTCTCATATACAAAAGGAGTTCCATCCCCTTTATCATATTAGTTGCTCTTTTTGAACCTTTTCTAGTTCCACTATATATTTTTTGAGATAAGGAAACCAGAATTGAGGGCGCACCATTGAGTGATGCAGAGGCATTATAAAACATTCTTAGTCTTGTTTACCATCCCTTTTCTAATAATTCCTAACATCTTCTTTGCTTTTTTGGCCGCCACCGCACATTGGGCGGAAGGTTTCAGAATATTGTCTATGATGACACCCAGATATTTTTCTTGAGTGCTGACCCTCAAGGTGGACCCTAGCATCCGGTAACTATGATTTGGATTATTCTTCCCAATGTGCATCATTTTGCATTTGTCCACATTAAATTTCATCTGCCATTTGGATGCTCAGTCTTCTAATTTCCTAAGGTCTTCCTGCAGGTGAATAAATCTAAGCACCGCTCAACACAGTATAAAAGCAGTACTGTTCTACATACTCGTCAATTATAAAATTATCCTTAATGTCAGTATTATCTGCAAAGTTATCCAGTGGCATATGGCCATCATTTAAGAGTCCATCTTGATCACACAGGAAGATAGGACTTAGCTAAGGAAGAAGCTAATGGCATTCCACTTCTATTGGAGGGGCCTTAGGCATCTGAGCCAATCAGGGCCTTAGGCCCCTCCCCGGTGCATCCCAGAATGCACCAGGAAGGAGAAGGCCAACCATTTTGCAGTGACAGGCCTGCCGGCAGGAGGGAGTGGGCTTCAGATTAATGTATGATGGCACTCGGAGGGGCTCAGGGGTGGCAGAGGGATCTTGGGGTGTCAGGAATGGAGTCAGGGAGGAGTTGGGGAGTGTTTGGGGGATGATGAGGCCAGTGGCAAGTGGGAGTGGGCACCCCTCCTGCCAGGGGATGTCTAGGGGAAGGTGGCAGGAGGAATTGGGCACTCCTCCTGCCACGGACATTCAGGGGGGGGCTCTGTGGGGTTCCAGCAGGAGGGAGTGGACATCTCACCTGTAAGGAAATGTCTCGGGGGTGGCAGCAGGAGGAAATGGGCACTCCTCATGCCATGGACATTCGGGTCGGGGGGAACTTTGGGTGTTCCGGCAGGAAGGAGTGGGCATCCCTCCTGCCAGGGGATGTCTCAGAGGTGGCAGCAGGAGGAATTGGGCACGCCTCCTGCTGTGGACATTTGGGTGGGGGGGACTTTGGGGGTACCAGTAGGAGGAAATGGATATTCCTCCTGCCAGTCAACTTGGGGGGGGGGGGGGGTGTTCCCTGTTGCAGCCACTAAATTGATCATGGCAGGGAGATTCCCTTGCCGCGATCGGCTCAGCGGCCACGTCTTATTTGAAATACAGATCAGCATTTTGCTGGCCTACATTTCAAGAGCCTATTGTGGCCCTAGTGAGATACCTAGGGCCACCTAAGCTCACCTAAGACCACTTCTGGGTGAAACCATGCCCATGGCCAGCCTTGGATTAGCTTAAGCGGCCCTACGCTCCTCTCTAGGCTGGCAAAAATACCTACAATGTAGGTGGTCTGCCTCAGGGTGTTTGTTTGTTTTTTAAGACAGCAGTAGAACGCCTACCACCGCCTACAATCAGGATGCCGTTTATAGGATTTGCCCCTTTGTGCAGTTCAATGAATAAGGTTGGGTATGTGATTAGAAAGATATATTTCAAAGTTTGCTAGTATTCATAAGCTAAATTCATCAGTACAGAATATTTTTAACTGCTCTACTTAAAGGCCCCTACAAGATAATAAGAAAAAAAACTCACAATCTTATACAGCCTATATGTGCAGTAAAATAAATTAATGATAAGAAACACAAGAACCAAAACAGACCTGATAATGTTAAGCAAATTAATTATGATAAAACATTAATTTTGTTTCATTAAAATCTGCAAAACTTCAAACACACTTCTTTATTTCTCTTAAAAAGCTTAATTCAGATGAAGCTGAACAAAAGAAAATGCAGCTGGGCATAACACAATAAAAGATATTATCTTTGCACTGCATTATTGCTACCAATTATAAGAATCACTTCAACTTAATTTCAAAAGCACAATCAACCTCAAACGGTAACACTTTCTTTTTTTAAATTTCAGTGTATCACATTAGAGCAATAACTCACCTTCCAGCCATAATATTAGCCTCCCTTATTGCAGCACTACATTTCATAAATACTCCTCATCGACAAGTCAAGCTAATTCAGGTTAATTTTATTGTGTATTGGTGCTTTCTCACATTTGTGTGCAATTACGTTTATCATTTTACTGCTGTGCCAGAAAGTAATCAGAACAATTATTTGAAAAGGAGGTTTATAAATTCTAAATCACAGTTGCTGGCATTGTTGATAAAATAGAAGCTTTATCTCAGAAAGTGGCAGGGACATTGGATAAATCATACATCAGTCAAGTGTAGCTGACCCCCTTGTGCATTGCACAATATCAGAAGTATTTCAAAAGAAACTTTCCTAGATCATCAATCATTCTTCATAATACTAAAACAGCTACACCTGAAGAACAGAAGCTTGAGAATAAAAAAAATAATTCAAACAATATGGACAAAACCATTAACTGCAGTCTCTTTTGAGCATCTAGAGAAAATGGTACAGACACTAGGCAATACAGATTTTCCAATGCAATAACATATACTGTATCATGTATACAGTAGTAACATGGTATCTTTAGCATAATTAACATCAAACCACCAAATTCATTACAAGAAATGTAAACAGCATACAAATTCAAGGCATAATATTAAAAAAGGTGTTATAAAATCACAGTAAATATATGAACATATTAACCCCACCCCCCATCCCTTAGCTACTAGCAAGTCACAGACCCTCAATCCTCTGATCATCCCCAAAGCAGTTTAAAAAAAAAAAGAAAGCCCCTTTTACTATATTGAATCTTTAATTTTGTGTTTTAGACTGCACAATGTTAAAATGTACAAAGTGTGAAGATTTTTTTTATTTACATTTTATTATATAAATATTTCATATAGATTAAATAAAAATAGTCCACATCGACAAATGAGAGGTAACTGCAGGAATAGTAAATAAAAAGAAAAAAACAGTCCTAGCAATTTTACTCCCCAATCCAACCTTCTATCATTTTTATCTAAATTCTCATCCTCTCATCTATTACCCCTCTATAGAACTTTCTTTATCAATCAGTAATCTCTCAAGCTGGGTAGGATCAAATTAAATATATAGGTGTCTAGCCTGGGCCAATCAGGTCTTAGGATTAGTGGGGATGGGCGGACCCGCTATGCCTAAGGCCTGATTGGTCCAGGCTTCTAGAGCCTGGGCCAATCAGGCCTTAGATTTAGCGGGGATGGGCCGGGAAGGGGCGGGCCCATCTCATTTCCACGAGGCGGGCCCATCGGCTGGACGGCAGCAAGACCCGTCCAGCCGACCAACATGTAAAGGTTAGTTGGGGGAGGGAGGGGTCGTCGGGCTTTCCGGCAGGAGGATTGGGCATCCTACTGCCGGCGATTACCAGTTTGGGGGGGAGGGGGGTTCCAGGGGGGTTCCGGCAGGAGGATTGGGCATCCTCCTGTCAGCGATTACCAGTTTGGGGGGAGGGGGGTTCCAGGGGGGTTCCGGCAGGAGGATTGGGCATCCTCCTGTTGGCGATGGGACAGGCGGCCGCGACCGCTATACTTATTGCAGCAGGGAGATCCCTTGCTGCCATAAGTATAGCGGCCGCGTCTACTTACAATGTAGACCAGCATTTTGCTGACCTACATTTTAAGCATCTCAACCTCTACTAGGGAGACGCGTAGGGCCGCCTAGGTTCGCCTAAGGCCCTTAGGCGAGCTTAGGCATCTTGCGGACCTCCCTAGGCTCCCGGAGGCGCCTTCAATATAGGCGGCCTGCCTGGGGAGCATTTTTTTAAAAAACGTGCATCCCGATTGGCTGATTACACAGCTGTAGGATGCCTACAGCTGCCTAAAATCGGGACGCACTTTGGAGAATCAGGGCCTGAATGCTTGAGTGTTTGGAACACTATTGGTAGATGGACTATACCAAAGTGTACGTGTTTAGCTATTAGAGAATGTTAAATTTCTATTATTTTACACAATAAAGTGCAGATATTGAAGGTTCATTTAATAAAATATTGCTAGATATTTTTGAATAAAATATCATTTTATCAATGTACTAGTATTTTAGCCCGTTACATTAACAGGTGCTAGAATATATGTCTGCCTATCTTTATTTCTGTCTCTCTCTCCCTCCCGCTGTCTTTCTTTCTGTCTGTCTCTGGCCCCCTTTGTCTATCTGTGTTTCTGTGTATCTCGCTGCCCCTGTGTCTTTCTTCTTTTCTTTCTGTCTCCCTTCCTCCCGCTGTCTGTCTGTTTTTCTATCTATCTGTCTCTCTCCCTGCCTCCTATGCAGCAGCATTTCTCTCCCACCACTTCCCTGTGCAGCAGCCAAAGCAGCATTCCCTCCCCCTCCATTTCCCTCCCCCCACACCACTTCCCTGTGCAGCAGCAGTAGCGTTTCCTCTACCCCCCCCTTTCCCTTCTCGAGGTCTGTCCGGCTCCCTTAGTCTCTTACACCCCCCCTTCCCTTCCTGCGGTCCCGACTACGAACCTGGCGATTCCAGCAGCGTGTGCAGCAGTCTTCACATGCTGCTTTGGGTCCTTCTACTACCCTGATTTACTCTGGCACGTCCCTGATGACATCATCAGAGACGCAGAAGAGCAAATCAGGGCAGTAGAAGGGCCCAAAGCAGCATGTGAAGACTGCTGCACACGCTGCTTGAATCGCCAGGTTCGTAGTCGGGACCGCGGGAAGGGAAGGGGGGGCGGCAAAGGACTAAGTGAGCCGTCAGTCGTCGGGAAGGGATGGGAGGGTCAGACCGGTGAAAAAACCTTACTGAGTGGGGAGCCGGCAAAGGAGTATTTTCTGCTGCCGCGAGCTTGGGGTCTGTTAAGCGCACATGCGCACTCCTGCAGCCACAGACATACGGAACAAGCAGATAGGAGTGCGCATGCTATTATAAAGGATTATTGCTGAGTGTGAAAATATAAAAGTTCTAGCTATAATACTAAGGGCTCCTTTTATCAAGGTGCGCTATGGGGGTTAGCGCGTCGGACATTTCATCACGCGCTAACCCCCGCGGCAAGCCAAAAAACTAACACCTCATCAATGGAGGCATTAGCGACTAGAGCGGCAGGTGGCTCAACGCGCGGTAATGGAAAAACACAAAATCGATTTGATAGGAATCAGTGAACTCAAATGGACAGGATAGGGCCATTTTCTTCGGGCCATTTTCAATCAAACGAGAACATGATCAGCTATTCTAGTCATGAAACACACAGTTAAAATGGTGTGGTATTCATCCTCAACATTATCTTTAAAAGACTATCAACCAGGTCCACAAATGAAAAACTTAAAATACTGTCTTTTGTAGCTTATTCATCTCCAACTTCTTAGTTTGTTTATAATAATCTGGAAAAGAAAAACAAGTTTTCCTGCTTTATTGGGCTCCAAACGATTTCTCAATTTGGAATGAATGAGTCCAAAGGAAGAGAATATTCTTTCTATGCCAGAAGAAGTAGCAGCTACTGCTGTTAAAATGAAATCATTTCATCAATAGTCTCTAAATCCAAATGTTTAATAATTGACTTCTACCAGTTCACTGGTCTGACTTTCCTTAAAACATCATCGTCAAACATATATTTCTTGAATGGTTCTTCCTTAGCCATGAAGCTCATTATAGTTGGCATTACAGCTGAATGATTCCTGGATACCCATGACATAGCTAACTCTTCTTCTTCAGCACTTAAGGTTTGATTCTGGTACCGAATATCGACAATATTTGCAAGAAAATGAGCTGGAGACAGTGATTGTCCCATTCATTTTTTTAATGCTTGTAATTTAATTCTGTCATTGTGCATCTGGGTAGGTAGAACCAACGTTTCAGCTATCACGTAGTAGCTTTCTTCAGGGTGTGCTATGAGGTCTGCAGTTTGTCTTTATGTATAGTGGGTTCTCAAAACTGAATAGCTGGGTCTTTAGGTGACTGAGGCAGGAAAGTTTTTGGCCACCAACAGTCTTCTTTCTCCAAGACTTTTGTGTTCCCAACCCTAATCGTATGACCAGCATTTAAATGTCTGTAGCCCTCCATGCCAAGGCAAGTGGTCTTATGATTAGATTTGAGAGTACACAAGTCTTGGAAAAAGAAAAGAGATTTGTTTCTTACCTTGTTAATATTTTTTCTAGTAGGTAGGTATATCATTCTTGACGGATAGGTAATATCCCCTTGCTCACAAGCCATTTAGAAGGAATACACTTCAGCTTTTGAATCCCTCCTCCTTCACTAGAAATCTCTGCTGACTTGAATCCCTCCTCCTTCACTAGAAAGCTCTGCTGACTCCTTCAGTTTCTACCACAGCAGGCGATAGCCCCATATAGAAACAAATGAAGGAGGAGTACAGGGAAACTCCCTGAACTATAACTGTGTTCTGCTCTAAAATCATAACAAATATGTTAAATTTTGTCACTGAACAATCAAAATAGCGAAACAAACATGCCAAACAGAAATCTTTATGGCGCTCAAATAATACTCCAATGTTTTATAGCAATTCATCATACCCTTAAGGTCTGACTGACATTCTGTTTTCAGAATGTATATGAATTTTCTGATTGAAACAATAGGTAGGTGCAGGAGAACTGACAGGGTGGGCCTCCAGAATGACACACCTATCTACTAGAAAAGATATTGGCAAGGTAAGAACCTAATCTCTTTTTCTAGTGCAATAGGTGTGTCATTCTGGACTGAAAGGATGTACAAAAGCAGTCACAGAAATTTTGGATGGGACCACTGCGCCAGATCCAAAGGCATTCACTCTGTAAAACTTGGAAAATGTATGTAGAGTGGACCAAGTCGCTGCCCTACAAATCTCCTCAGGGGAGACTGCTCGATCTTTCGCCCACAAAGAAGCCACACTTATAGTTGAATGCACCTTTACGGAGACTGGTGACTGGTTTCCACAGGCTGATGAAATAGCCCTACAGATTCATCTGGAGATCATGGCCTTGGAAGCTGGTGCACCACTTCTAGCCTGACTAGTGGGCACAAAAAGATGGTCAGATAGCCTGAACTCGTTGTTGACTTAAAAATATTGAAGAAGCACTCTTCACACAAACTCTTTCAGAATCCGGTTCTTCTTAGAACCTGTGGATTGGAATGCCCAGCAATCTAACTTGGTCAAACAACCTTCAACTAGCCTCTATGAACTTGAGGAAGGGCTCTCAGCAAGAAAGAGCCTGTAGCTCCGAGATTCTTCACATTTAGGTAATAGCCACAAGAAAAAGGGCATAGGCAGCTCTCAATATAGCTCTAAACCAACATTCCTCTGATGTCGTCTTCTGCCCAACTTCACTTCCAGTGTAGCACACCGGAAGTGATATCAGTCAGAATATCATGACTGGGAAGGAATATAGACAGGCCTGACCACCTTACTCCTGTTAATTTTTTTAAATGTTGTTTAACAATTAATGCGTTAATCATGTTAATGTGTTAATTGTTCACCCTATCATCTGGTAATCCAAGTGCATCCTTGGTTTACTCAAGGTATTCTTCGCTTAAATTTTCTTGTTGCCACAGCGGGTAAATGTGTTTTCTGGTAAGTTCTTCTACACTGACAGAGACAATTTTCTTTCTCAGGCAGGTCAGAAAACAGAATTGCAACCATGTGCAGCTATTAATATTTATGTTCATTTGTATTTATATACCGCTCTTCATTATAACATTAGTGCAGGGTACATCAATTAAAAACGAAAAGAACGCCATATAATCATGATACAAGGATAGAAAAAAGAAAAAATTAGCTTTTTCAGTGTTTATTTTTTACTATGTGGTCCTTTTACTAAGACACGCTAGCCGTTTTAGTATGTGCTAAACGCTAACGCGTCCATTCTAGTCTATGGATGCATTTAGCGCATGCTATAACGGCTAGCGCGCCTTAGTAAAAGGACCCCTATATTAGATGCACATCTTCCTCTCTAAGAGATAAATGACTAATTTAAACCGATTGTAAGATTATAAAATAAATAAAAATGGCAGATCTTCAATGATAACAAAAAGCTTAATATCTAAAAAGTTTTACTAGAATATCCTAAAATAATGTAAAATGAAAGATACTGAAATACTTATTTCACCATTCTAATAGGGAGAAGTAAAGCAGTCAATGTAGTGTGATAACATCTGTTCTAGTGCACAGACTAGAAAAATCTGGAGAGATATCCATAGTGCTGTTTCATTTAAACCTTTTAATATAGCTCTGGGTTAGCAGCAACACCAAGGTTATCCATACACATTTATTTTTATGAAATGCTATGTCCCTTGTGTGCTGGTATTAATAACCAGTAACAAAAGCCGGAAAGTTCTGCCATTTATACTTCTTACTTTCTATCATTTTTGATAACTGTCTTGGAAATCTGAAGCATGCACTCTTAATCCTACCATACATTCTTGATTTGCCTATCTAGTCTAGTAATTAACATGAACTAAAATAGGACTAACTGTCATGAAAACAACGCAGTGAAGATTTGTGTATCGTAGGTATCAGTTTTTTAGGAAGAACATTTTTAGTATGCCATTAAATGTTACTATTTTGCCAGTATCAAACTACATAGAATGTGTAGCGCAGTGGTTAAAAGCTACATCTCCATTGGCACGGGATACTCAAAGAAGAAGGCGAGAATTTCTTTTGATGAAGCCAGGGGTTACATCTCTTGGAGGGATTTTTTTTCTACGGCACCCTTGTAAATGTGTAATACAATACCATATGAAAAAATATGTATTCTTTGAGCCCTTCCAGTTGACAGCCTTTCTGGCAGGAACTCGACTGGATGAAGGGAAATTAAAGTGAAGTGCAATTGGTATCCTTTCTCAGCTAAAGGGATCTTGTTTTCCTATATATTTGATTTAATATTGTGTTAATATTTGTTAATATGTTCGCCTAATCTTTCTTGGATCTAAATGGAGGACTTGAGCTGAATTTAAGCTAAATATTTATTTTATTTGACTATTATGTATTTTAAATTTTGAGTATTATTTTCCTGCTTTTCTTCATCTTTCTATACAAGTGGTTACTTGATTTGTAAAATGTGAAAACTTGATAAATAAATAATATAAAAAAAAAAAAAAAAAAAAAAAAAGCTACATCTCCAGAACCCTCAGGTTGTGGGTTCAAACCCACGCTGCTACTTGTGACCCTGGGCAAGTCACTTCATCCCCCCCCCCCCCATTGCCCTAGGTACATTAGATAGATTGTGAGCCCGCCAGGACAAACAGGGAAAAATGCTTGAGTACCTGAATGAATTCATGTAAACCGGTCTCATTTCCCGGGGCAGAACGGTATAGAAAATAGAATGAATGAACTATTTTTGTTCTATTGCAGAAAATGCATAAATTAATTCAGAGGGGCAGTAATTAACATGCATTAATGGGTCCTTTTACAAAAGTGTGTTGCCAAGCCACTCATTCTATTTCTATTGGCAGCTCAGCATTGAGCATGCATTGCTCGACACATGACTTTGTAAAAGCTCACCTATGAGAATAATATTTTTTGACAAAATTGTGCGTTACTGCTCTTAGCACACAATTTTTAAGCACAGCACAATGTAAGAATAAGGTACTGTACATAGCATGAGGTACTATACATAGCATGTACATGCATGCAAATCAGCTCACTTGTATTAGACCTTGTAAATAATATTCTTCCCCAGGAGCATCAGGTTTCTAACATGGCTCGATGCTCACAACACAGCTTCTTAAAGTAACCTGTGGTAAAACAACAAACCTTCCCACCTCCCGTATCTGCTTATTTGGCTATCACTAGGGGAATCTGGGCACCATTTTGAATCTGGTTGCTAACAGAGTAGGAGTAACTGGGGATCATTCTCTCACTAGACACAACAAAGTCCCCTCTAGGTGCCCAGGGAGGGGTTCATAGACAAAATCGCGCGAGACAACGGTACGCCGACAACTGAGCGCAGACAACTGAGCGCAAGGTTGACGGCGCGCTGAAGAAAAGCACTATTTTAAAGGGTTCCGACGGTGGGTGTTGGTGGGGGGAACCCCCCTATTTTACTTAACAGACATTGCGCTGGCGTTGTGGGGGGCTTGGGGGGTTGTAACCCCATCATTATACTTGAAACTGAACTTTTTGCCTGTTTTTTAGGGAAAAAGTTCAGTTTTAAGTATAATGTGGGGGGTTACAACCCCCCAAACCCCCACAACGCCAGCGCAATGTCTGTTAAGTAAAATAGGGGGGTTCCCCCACCAACACCCCCCGTCGGAACCCTTTAAAATAGTGCTTTTCTTCAGCGCGCCGTCAACCTTGCGCTCAGTTATCGGCGCGCCATTGTCTCGCGCGATTTAGTCCCGCCACCCCAGGGAGGGGATAGGGAAATGGTGGGAGAAGATCCCTTTAGCGAATAGGGGAGGGGTGGTGGAGATATTTCTGAAAAGAGTCTTTCAAGAGATGAAGGAAAAGGAAGTGCTGAGAAGGTGTCAGGAGGTGGTGGGGGCTTCTTCTTGAGGGAAATTAGGGGGGGGCAAGATGTTTCTTCAGCACAGGTTCCCTTTTAACATAGTTATACAGTAATCAGAATCTGCAATGCTTCTGGCTGCAACAGCGCAAAATTCAATTTACTGCACAAGCTATTAATCTGCGATACGGAGATACAGCAGGTTAGTAACTCACACAGTAAATTGAGCTGCAGTAAAATTGTGAATTTTTAATACTGCTTTGTAAATACTCCTAGCAATGATTTCATATTGAACAAAATGATTAGATTAATTACAAAAGGAAGAAAACTGCTAACAATTCAAAATTACAGCACAGCCCTCAATTTTCTGTTCTATGGAAATTAACCAAGTGGCAGAGACAAATATTCACTGATTTAAAAAAAAAAATTTTACCAATCATAGCAGATACATAGATTTACAATACAGCTTGCCTTTTCAATAAAGTCTCAATACCAACACTGGTTAGTTGGTCACCATGGAAAAGAACAAAGTTTTATTATATGAATTCTTATTATGGTAGTAGGATGTAAAAGATCCTTTATCTGAAATTCCAAAAACCAAAAAGATTCAAAAACCAAATATTTTTTGTAACATTATTGCATTACCAATTTGTATAACAAAGCTTACTTTTAGCATCAAAAGTGGAACCTGGTCCCAAAGTCACTTTAAAAACGTCACTCTACACTGATAGTTCAGGGTTTTGTTTTTATTTTACCTCAACCTGGTATACCTTCTGAAGTATTGCCGATGACTGCAGCTTTTCATATTCATTTCCTGGCTTCTCGTGATGTCAGCAAGGCAGGAGGCAGCAGAGAGAAGTCTGCAGGGCTGCAGCAGGTATGAATACGAATCGCTAAGGCGGCTGGTGACAACACACTCCAACCCTCCCCGCTAAAAAAACTTCTAAAATCAAAAATGTCTATGGTCCCAAGCATTTCAGATAAAAGATCTTGTACCTGTACTTTTTATGTGCACCTAAACATAGTAACATAGTTTTCAAGAACTCACATTTTGATGAAGTCTTGATGCCATTTTAAGCATGTGGAAGAGGTTTGCCTGTACAGGAGTGGAGAGGAAATAGAAAAACTTAAAATGTTGTTTATGAATTTTAGGTTAACAAGAAAAATATACCAGCATTATGACTATTCATCTTACTGCTGGATATAAACACTCAATTTAGCATTTACCTATAATGTAGACAGTGTTTTTAACTACAATGAGTTAGATTTAAATATTCAGTGTTGGACCATATCCAGCTCCCAACACCAAACATCCGTGTCATTGGCAGCCACCAAAATTTATCCAGGTACCATCGATATTCAGTGCTGGTACCCTGGTAGCTAATTGGCTGTAGTTTATGCACTGTTATTTATTTATTTAGATTTTTATCCCATCCTCCCAGTAGCTCAGAACGATTTACAAGTAAACATTCACAATGGAGTGAATTGGACATACAAGATTATGGGCTTGTTTGATTAAGAACATAAGAATAACCTTACTGGGTTAGACCAATGGTCCATCAGACCCAGTAGCCTGTTCTTACAGTGGTCAATCCAGGTCACTAGTATCTGGCCAAAACCCAAAGAGTAGCAATATTCCATGCTACCGATACAGGGCAAGCAGTGGCTTCCCTCATGTCTATCAATAACAGACTATGAACTTTTCCTCCAGAAATTTGTCCAAACCTTCCTTAAAACCAGCACTGACTATCAGCAATGTCCGGATAACACATGGACAGGGTCATGGCAGTCAGACATAATATTCTGCAGCCTGACCTGATCAGCACTATATAATCGATTAGGAGCCTCTCCTACCCAGTTAAATGGTGTCAGCTCTGTGGGAGTTTAAGATAATAATTTTCAATTTTTGCAAGCAAATAAAAAATAAAGTTTGCTATTACCTGCAAGAGATCATCCATAAATGAAACAGATACTTCTCATCAACACACACCCAATAAAATGTTGATCCAATCATCATCACCATACCCTATAAATAAATTTAAAAAAGACAGGAGGGATATGCATGCAGGTCTGGTTTATCTGTATTACCAGTAGAGCTGTACCAAATATCATATTTTACTATTGAGCTGAATACAAATACAAATACTGGCACTGAGCTTTAACAAAATTCTCAAAATTCCCAAGGGCATTGTCCCTCCACTTGGACGCCCCATTGTATCTTTATGTGGGACGGTGCTTGAATCTCGATCTAAATTCATCAATTGGTTTCTTAAACTCTTAGTTGGACAAGCAAGATCTTTTATTAAAGACACCACTCATTTTTTGTTGATCATTTTGATTATGATGGACTTGGATTCCTTATATTCTAACATCCCTTAAGAAGCTGGGCTTGAAATGATTTCTTTGATTTTTATGCAACAGATTCAGCATTCCCGCATTAGAGCAGATTTTCTTATAACTTTAGCTCTGATTTTGCATCATAATCATTTCATATTTGATGATAAATTATTTTTACAAATCCACGGAGTAGCTATGGGGACAGCAGCAGCCCCTACAATAGTGAAACTTTACATCTCTAGATTTGAAGAGGAATATTTCTATCCATCACAGTGGTTCCAATATATAAAGATTTGGTTACGTTACAATGTACTTGGACTGGTCCTGAAACTTTACTTCAACCTTTTTTGGATTGGATCAATCAACAGGATATACATATTAAATTTTGGGATGTTCTAGAAAAGAAGAAAGACTCTATTTTAGAGACTACTCTGTATAGAAAGCCAGTAGATACCGACAATTATTTGAAGTACAATAGTTGTCACCCTACACGTCTCAAGCAATCTCTCCCTGTAAGTTAGTTTCTTAGAATCAGAAGACTGTTCTAATGTGGAAGAGTATAAGATCCAAGTCCGGACTATATATGATCATTTCATCAAATGGGGTTATCCTCATGGGACTCTCCAAAAAGCTTTCCTCAGAGTGCTTTATGCCAACAGAGATCTTTTATTACAATCTAACAATTCCTTGAGTGACAACAAAACGGTATGCGTGTTGACTTTTAATGATCATTTTGCTGGCATAGCCAAAAGCATTAGACAACACTGGCACAGTCTTCAATTACATGATACTTTTCAGGAACTTCCATGCATTGCATATTCCCGCACTAAGAATGCGGCCAACTATATTGTTCACTGTGACTTCTCCTCTACCCCCCCCCCCCCGGTGGTTTTTTATTTATTTTTATTCTTTTATAGATATACATAAACCAGTATATATATATATATATATATATATATATATATAAGAAAAAAGAGAGACTTTACATATCAGTTAAACAGAGATTAAAACAAAAACAAATAATACTCAATATAAATTATCAATCTCTCAATAAAGCTCACAATATGGGAGAAGCAATTCATATTCTATCATTGGATCTGATATCTATCAAGGAAACAGAGAAAAATCATTAGTGTAGTGTTACACCTTCTACATTACTTTAAGGACCTATGTCACTGTGGTAGCACTGGAAGGAATTACTTCTTCCCCTCTAGGAAAAACCATAACTGAGAGGGGTCAAAAAAAATATATAAATGTTGATCCAAAAGGATCAAACATTTACAAGGATATCTAAGCTGAAATTTAGCCCCCAAAGGGAGTACGGATTGTCTCAATTATAGGAACCCTTTCCTTCTGGTCTGAGTTAGCTTCGAGACATCTGGGAACATGGAGATCTTAAGAGAACCGTATGTACCAGGCTCAACATTTCCAATGGTTCCCCATTGCCTGGCTTACAATCATGGGTTCTCTGATCTCATGTGGTTCATTATAGAAAGGATATCGGATTAACTATGATGATAAATTGACTCGTCTCCAACTTCGAGAGCAGTACTGGATCTTTGAGTTCCAGTCCATTGCTCCTAAAGGGTTAATTGACCTTATTGAGTGGAATGCCATTATGTAATTAGTCATCCAATCCTCATGGGGGGTTTTCCTCTCACGTCATCACGTTCTGTTATGGTCTGCAGTTTAAAGCTCAAAGGCGTTCTCTCTCCTTCAGCGCCATTTTTTCAATTTTGCCTATGTTCATGGATTACTGAGTGGCTCTTTTCAGTAAGTGAAGAGTAGCAGTGCAGTGTTCCTGAGGAAGGGAGTCTAATCTTTGAAACGGAGCCCTGTTGGACTGTGATTCTTACTGCAAGCATATCATGAGGATTCAGCATTTGCGTATTTGATTTTCAGCAACTTTGACTGCACTAGCAGATAAGAACTGCATTTGATTTCATCTTTTCCAGCAAAACATTTTTTTAATTTTAGCCACTTTAACATAGGCTGTACAAATATTTTCATGAATTGTGGCTGCTATATTACCCCTTCTTGGACAGGGGCAGCGGAACAACTTTTCACTAGCACGATTTTAGTGCACTTTTGATTTGTTATTCATTTCTCACTGGGCAAGGTCCGGGGATGTTTCAGAGGTGATACCCTTTTTGGGTTCATTATTGTGGCAATGGTGCCTTGTAGGGAGGAATTCCCCAGGCAGCCGTGTTAACTGAGGACCTGTCCCTCACTAATTATATAACTTTATATCTAGTTTTAGTGTGTTCTATTACTAGTTCGTTCCACTTCCTTCCGTCCTTGTATTTGGAGGTGGGGAAGATCTCTTTTCATTTGGACTCAACAGGAGTGGAGCATACATAGGCTACTGAAGTCACCATGGTTCTCACCTTATGTGCGGTAATATGACTCTCTAGTATCAGGCCAGTCTGAGCGTCGAGATAGCGGACTGAGATACAGTCCGCTATCCAAGTGGAGATAATTCTTTTAATTACAGGAGTTCCCATCTTGTTTGTGTCAAATGACAGAAATAGCTGCATAGAAGTTCTGTGAGGCTTGGTTCTATCCAATTAGCAGGCTATAGAGTATGTTTGCAGTCCAATGTGTAAAGTTCGTCTTCACCAGGGTGAGAATGTGCCTCTGGAAAAATACCAAAAGACTGATGGACTGGTTGAGATGAAACTCCAAAATGATCATAGGGAGGAATTTTGGATGCGTTCGAAGGACCACCCTTGTCAGGGTAAAATGTAGTATAAGATGGATTTGCTACTAGCACCTGGAGTTCACAGACTCAGCTTGCTGATGTGAGAGCAATGAAGAAGACCGCTTTCCAAGGTATTGTAATCCACCTAGGGGTCAAATGACCTGGCCAAAAATAGCACACATACTACAGATAAAACTAACACACTCCAGTTGCATCAGTAGCATCTCAGAGTGCTAAAAGCCTATGGAAGTTAACCCTGTCATTGCTAGTAGAGGCAGAGTGAGTCTAGCAACTTCCTGCAAGTTCCCCTGGCATCGTTCACATTAATCCAATCCAGGTTTTGTCATTAGCTGCTTGCAGGCTATGCTTGAGTCTGTTTCTGGTTTTACTCCAACCAGGAAAAGAAAATTCCAGAACTTGGTAAGATTAATATTCAGCTCTTAATTTCAACGGGACTGGTACCTGCTTTCAATTAATTCCCATATAAATACAAAACAAAGTGAATTTCTCTCACAGAATGACCCAACTTAAAATCTGAATAGCAATAAATGAAAATCTGAAAACCCAGTTAGAATATAAAATTTTGGCAGCATTTCAAATACCTCCCCATATTTACCGGTACCCATTTATTTGATGCTAGAATTTGAGAACAAAATCAAGCTGTTTATGAATTTAAAAAAAATGTATATAAAAACATTAAAACTAGATTAAATTTTGGGCATAGATGAAAGCCTGAATGAATACAAGCTATCTATTCTAATTGGGTTTCCATAGTATCTGTACAATTGAGGGGGCTTTTTGTTGTTGTTTTTAATAGCCTCTCATATACCCAAAATATATTTGTAAAAATATATTCCAAACAATTTCAATTGTTTTTATATTAAAGAACTCCAAGGAAGATCAACTACTACATGACTCCACCCTTTTAGTGACAAGATATTTTAACAGCACTGGCCGCATTAACATAAGTCACAAAAACTATATACCACAATTATTGTATAAAACTAATCATACCATTTTGATTCATCAAATAAGTAATAAACCAATACTAATCTTATTAAGGGATCATGTTTACTGAATGAAAGGAATCAAACTAAATTATATGCCATAGCATTTCGCTTCTTATATTGATTTCAAGGATAAACAAAATCAATTATTAATAATTACATTTTAAACGACTAAGGGTTAATCATAAGCTTCAAGATTTTCACTCTAGATTTGTAGAAGCAAACATAGCTGCACTGTTAAAAATCTACCAGCTAAAAACCAAAATAAAAGCAAAACTTCTCCATAGACAGGATGAATCAGCCACACAAATGAATGGAGCTACGAGAGACAGAAAATATTTTCAGAAATCAGAAACCACTTAATTTTTATATTTTTTTTTAACATGTATGGGAGTTCTTACACAGCTGCCTCAAAGCAAAAGCTTTCATTCAGGTGCTTATATGTCTTAACTTCAGTGCAGAAAGGCAAAATGGAGGATATCATGAACCTCACCGCTCACATTACAGGTAAGAAACACTGCCTTATCTGCTGGCAAGCAGGATGAATCAACCATCCAAACAGGGACTCCCATGCAAAAGGTTTTAAAAATTAGCATGGCAACAGAGAACAGATTGTGTTCATTATAAATAAGTATGCTATTCTTGATACGGAATGTAGCTCATAAATGAAGATGAGTTGAAGGAGTCTGAAAAAAAACCAAAAACAAATTATAGCACTACTTGGTAAAATCTATTGTCCAAACAATGTTGAAAAGTAATGTACAGGGTGCATACACTAAAATGAAACAACACATTTGCCCACAGCTACCTTTCCAAAAGGTCCAGGGAAAGCCACTAACAGTTACTGCGCAAAAACTTGCAGATTTCCATTACAGAGGCTAATTGGAGATGGGTTATAGATGTTAACATGGCTCTCATTAAGGAGACCTGATGTTATCATGCATGTTTAGCCCAGCTTTAATATAACAAAATTGGGAATACAAGTGGGGTACTAAAAAGTTCTCAATCCAACTAAGAAGGGAATGACGTGGAGCCATGAAACTTACAAGTTATTCCACATATTCACCCTAAGTTCAACACACTTGACACATCATGTCTGAGATTTCTGTAAACCTTCCAAAACATATGCTAATATCTGGTCACTGCAATACTTTTGTAATCACCCTGAATCACTTGAAAATTGTCACCCTTTCAAACTCTTTTAAGCTTTGGAAACAAAATAGTCAGATGGAGTAAGATCTGCTGAGTAGGGAGGATGGTCTATGCACTGAAACTTCAACTGCATCAAAATATCCATCTTTTGCCAACCTTGTGAGCAGGTGTATTGTCTTGCAAAAAGAGAACTCCTTTCTGCAGCTACCCTCTCCTTTTTTCTTTCAATGCCTCCTTTAATGGGCACAGCAAGTTACAGTAATATTCTGCATTAACTGTTCAGTCCCTTGAAAGATACACCTTCCTGATCCCAAAACACTGTGGCCATGACCTTTCCGGCTGACTTTTGGGTCTTCAAATTTGTTTGGCCTTGGAGAACCTGAGTGCCGCCATTACATGGACTGTTATTTTATCTCAAGATCATAGTGATGTAACCATGTTTTATCAACAGTAACCAGTCATTCCAAAAATTTGGCTCCAGCTTGCTAAAAATGCTACAAATTCAACTTGATGTCCAGTTGACATCAGCATTTTCTCGTCTTGGTTAACAGCTTCTGTATACTGTGGCCAGGTGCTGGTCTGTTGCTTGACGCTAACAGCGGTTACCTAGGCCACTAACTTTGTCCTAGCGGTTTTCCTTTGGAGTTGGTAGAACTGGGGTAATTGCATGAATGAGATAACATCAAAGTCTGAAGAACCAAAATAATTTATTTAGTGATGTTCATCTCTTTTGCACACACCAAAACAATTCTCAAAACATCAGTACAGTCCAAACAAAACGCAGGAACTTTTCCTCTTAAGTAAGTTGGCCTAATATTGCCTTAATTCAGCTCAAAGGTTCATTCATTCAGAATTCAAAGAAATCATCATCAAAAACATTCTTCTACAGGACAGTTCATTTACCTGCTTTCATACAGATATTGGTCTGATCTCAGCCAGACTGCTTCAGATCATAAGAACATAAGCAGTGCCTCTGCTGGGTCAGACCAGAGGTCCATCAAGCCCAGCAGTCCGCTCACGCGGCGGCCCATCAGGTCCAGGACCTGCATAGTAATTCTCTATCTATACCCGTCTATCCCATTTCCTTCAGGAAATTATCTAATCCCTTCTTGAACCCCAAAACCGTACTCTGTCCTATCACAACCTCTGGAAGCGCATTCCAGGTGTTCACCACCCTTTGGGTGAAGAAAAACTTCCTAGCATTGGTTCTGAATCTGTCCCCTCTTAATTTTTCTGAATGCCCTCTCACTCTTGTAGTTTTCGAACGTTTGAAGAATCTGTCCCTCTCCACTTTCTCCATGCCCTCCTGCCCAGATGCAGCCCTACCCATGACCGCCCCCCGAACCCTCGATCAGCCCGCCGAACACCCCCGACCCGCGAAACCCCCCCCCCCCGTCAACCCCGTGACACCACTTCCCCCACCCCCGAGACCCCCCTTATCTTAAAAAAAAGTTGGCCAGACAGACGGGTCCCAAGCCAGCCATTGGGCTGGATGGAAGAAGCCAACACAATGAAGCTTGGAACCCGTCTGTCTGGCCAACTTTTTTTTAAGGTAAGGGGGTGTCGGGGGTGGGGGAGTGGTGTCACGGGGTTGGCAGGGGGGTCTCGCGGGTCGGGGGTGTTCGTTGGGCTGATCGAGGGTTCGGGGGGCGGTTGTGGATGGGGGCTGCATGGGGTGGGAGGGCCTGGGATCCCTCCTGCCCGTATCTTAGTGGGGGTGGGGGGTAGCAGGAGTCTCCGGGGCAGGATTACTTGGGCTCCATCCTCCTCAGATCGAGTCGGGGGGTTGCCGGGGCAGGAGGGCTTGGGCTCCCTCCTGCCCGATCGTGTCGGGGGGAGGGGTGGATCGCGGCAGGAGAGATGGCTCATCTCTCCTGCCACAATAGTGATCCCAAGTGCCGCATTTGGTGGCACTTGGTGGTATCGCTATCGCAGCAGGAGAGATGAGCCATCTCTCCTGCCGCGATCGTTGCTGAGGGGGAGGTGGATTCTGTAACCAGTGTTTTTGAGAGACACCGGTTACAAAATCCAGCTTTTAGGCGAAGGACTAAAAGCTCTTGTGTTGGGCGTTTGGGATAGGCTTTTTTTGGGTTCATTACATGTGGCAAGTGTAGACGTAGTGGTGGTCTAAATAGCTGAATGTAGAGGCAGGCCATCATCAAAAAAAACCTCCTTTTGGATGTTTTTTTGAGAATGGACACTTTCCCTGCTTCTACTTTCAACGTTTAGGGCTTTAGGCCAAAAGGGAACTTAGACTTTTTTTTATTATGCCCCTCCACCTGTTTAATAACAAGAGAGTCTGAAGTATTCCTTTCTTTCTCATTACTAAATGTCCTTAAAAGCATCAATTCAGAGTTGATTAAAAAGAATGCAAAGGGGTACACAAAACATCATAAAACATACGTACATTTTTAAATGTGGTAACCATAGATGTAATTAACATATCAGCTGCATGTTGTTGATTGATCTAAGACAAGTTTGTGATAGAATCTAAACAAACAGCAAGAAATTATTCATCACTTTCCTTTTCGTGGTAGAATCTGTTATTTTCTAACAGCAGCTTGATGACAGGATCAGGCTTTCAATGCACCATATGGTTTACTAGAAGATTTAAGACAGCAAATCAAACTGTTGCAGTCATTTTTCATTCAAATTGGCCGAGGATTTTTAATATCAGCTAGGCAGCAATTAAACTGTGGATGTTCAATTTTAGTCATAATACAGATTATACAACTTTTTTGGAAGTGAAATATTTCTCTAAAGAGGCCATATTTATACTAGAATAAAAATATATCTTACTCAAAAGCAAAAGTAAGCCTAGTGGAAATACACTGGTCTGGTCTGTCATCTATGAAGGACAGTTATAGTTCTGTTTTGGTACACATTCACTTCCAGGGCCTGAATACCACAAAGTTGAGTGTTGCTCCAGTAGGCACCGTGCCAAAGCTCGATGCCTTAATTTTGGCCACAATAACACCGGCTATAAAAAAGCAACTATAAAAAAGCTTTGAATATAAAAGAACAAAAATGGATCTATCTTTTAAAAACTTTAGTTCCAAATGGTCTGAATGAAGAAATTGATTGGATGTCTATGGTATAAAGGGGCATTATTGGTTGTATTATCTAGTTTTAAAATTCCAGTTTTAAAACTATAAAAATGGCTCTGAATGCTAAAGTTCTGCACAAAAAATGAAATTATTCTTTGAATATTTTAGTTTTAAATGGTTTGAGTGAAGATAGGTTCGTAATATGAAGGGGTTTCATAAGGTGCAATACTTAGTTTTAATTAATATCATTAAAGTACATGATTATTAGGGTGCTGTGTTCTCACTAGTTTGGCGAAAGATATCCGCTTCCTCTTTGAAATCAGTTCCAGGTTCCATTTTGTTTAAAAACCAGAACTGACGACAGACGCCAACTTAAACATGATACCTTATGGAGAGGAGCGACAGCTTTGAAGCACATTAGTAAGTAATGCTAAATAATTCTTAAATAAAATTAAAATAAATGTTAGATCCTGGTCAGAATGATTGTAGAGTAGTAATAAAATGAAGATAAAAAGGAAGGTATTCTCAGTGACTAATATTGATAATTTTTGTGTTTTTTAGTTATATGTGGGAGCCTCAACCCTGATGAAAATCATTTTGAAACATGTGCGTGTCGGTAGAGGCGCTCCCAGGGATTCATTATACTATTCAAGATAAGTAAATTAAAATACAATACAGATATATAAAAAGATAGGAAATATCGATCCTATGACAATCGGGTGATTGTGATATGCTTCACAGTAACCAAATGGGCTTCGGTGCCCTCTGAGGATCATTAAGAAATATTTGAATATAAATAATTCCAAGACTGGAAGTTGATGTTTGATGTTAATTTTGAATACTCAAAATCAAAAAATAGTGCACCAAAAATCAAAGACTAATCAGTAAAGTTTAAATTAGCCACCAGGTAATAAAAATATATAGAAAACTAACCACTAGTTCCTCAGTTTGCCACACTGTAATAACGTATGGTAGCTGTCCTCATAGGAACCTTATAACGTGTATAGTTTTCATTATTTTTATGCTTTTCTTTCTTTTTTACTTTTTCATTTTATTCAATAACTTATAATTATAAAGTGCTTGTGCCTAGTATATTAGCATTTATAGCAAAAGTAACAAAAGTAGTGATGATAGCAATCACTTAGCTTTTATCTGACTCTGGGTCTGGCTCAATCCCCACCGACGCGTTTCACGATTTCATCAGGGTCGGGGAAGGAGAACACAGAGCAGTATCTTTTCCTAGCAAAAGGATCTAGCGTTTTGCTAGGAAAAGATACTGCTCTGTGTTCTCCTTCCCCGACCCTGATGAAATCGTGAAACGCGTCGGTGGGGATTGAGCCAGACCCAGAGTCAGATAAAAGCTAAGTGATTGCTATCATCACTACTTTTGTTACTTTTGCTATAAATGCTAATATACTAGGCACAAGCACTTTATAATTATAAGTTATTGAATAAGATGAAAAAGTAAAAAAGAAAGAAAAGCATAAAAATAATGAAAACTATACACGTTATAAGGTTCCTATGAGGACAGCTACCATACGTTATTACAGTGTGGCAAACTGAGGAACTAGTGGTTAGTTTTCTATATATTTTTATTACCTGGTGGCTAATTTAAACTTTACTGATTAGTCTTTGATGTTAATTTTGGCCACAACAGTACTTAGACAAGCAAGGGGGCCCGAACAAGGTTGCTGTCTACCGCCATATATTTTCTCTAAAATGTGAATTTATCAAGTTTTTTTAAACCAGGCCATCATTTTTCCCATGCTCCCCCTCAGCCTTTTACTTTCAGCAAGTCCCAGTATAGTAAGTTGGGGGCATTGCTGCTATAGGAGAGCTTGAAATATAACATTCCATTTCACTTTCCAAAAAGGAAATCAGATCAAGATGTATCTCTGTTCCATAAGGATATCTGTTCTAAAGCATTCATTCCAGAAAGAAAGTACACTATATCTAGCATGTTTTCTACTTACATGAATATAGTTATAGTGTTCCTTGAATAATGGGCAGGACACTTAAAGCAGCAGTATTAGCAATTTTTTTTATTTTTTTTTTAATGACAGTAACTGAAATTATGAAAATCTCTATCTTTTGTTTCTATTAATATGTCCTTCCTAGGGGAGTATCAGAATGGTCACTCATTTATATCAAATGTATTTTGTTTTCTTTACATATTTGATATAAATGCAAGAAACTATTATGTAAAGAATGTTCACTCATTTTTATGGGTCCAAATATAGATCATTCAAACAAACATGATCAACATGTAATACCGTATTTTCGCGGATATAACGCGCACCATTGTAAAACGCGCACAGGGGTATAGCGCGCAGAAATCACGATGATATGTACAAAAACTTTTCTATACCGCGCTCAGGCATATAACGCGCATGCTGCCCGACTCTCCTCTGGCCACCCCGACTCTCCTTTCGCTCTCCCCGACTCTCCTCTGGCCACCCCGACTCTCCTTTCGCCCTCCCCGACTCTCATCTGGTTGCCCCGACTCACCCTGACTTTCGGTGCACTGCCCCGACTCTCCTCTGGTTGCCCCGACTCACCCTGACTTTCGGTGCACTGCCCCGACTCTCCTCTGGTTGCCCCGACTCACCGTTCACCCGCCCTGACTTTCGGTGCACTGCCCCGCCTCTCCGTGCCTGTCCCCCTTGAAGTCCTGTCCCCCCTTGAAGGTCTGCCTGTCCCCCCTTGAAGTCCTGTCCCCCTTGAAGGTCTGCCTGTCCCCCTTGAAGATCTGCCTGTCCCCCCTTGAAGTCCTGTCCCCATCCTGAAAGCCTGATGCCCCCCCTCGACGTCCGATTCTTCTCCCCCCTCGGCAGGACCACTCGCACCCCCACCCCGAAGGACCGCCGACTCCCCGACAATATTGGGCCAGGAGGGAGCCCAAATCCTCCTGGCCACGGCGACCCCCTAACCCCACCCCGCACTACATTACGGGCAGGAGGGATCCCAGGCCCTCCTGCCCTCGACGCAAACCCCCCTCCCCCCCAGCCGACCCGCGACCCCCCTGGCCGACCCCCACGACCCCCCACCCCCCTTCCCCGTACCTTTGGAAGTTGGCCGGACAGACGGGAGCCAAACCCGCCTGTCCGGCAGGCAGCCAACGAAGGAATGAGGCCGGATTGGCCCATCCGTCCTAAAGCTCCGCCTACTGGTGGGGCCTAAGGCGCGTGGGCCAATCAGAATAGGCCCTGGAGCCTTAGGTCCCACCTGGGGGCGCGGACTGAGACACATGGTCGGGTTTGGCCCATGTGCCTCAGGCCGCGCCCCCAGGTGGGACCTAAGGCTCCAGGGCCTATTCTGATTGGCCCACGCGCCTTAGGCCCCACCAGTAGGCGGAGCTTTAGGACGGATGGGCCAATCCGGCCTCATTCCTTCGTTGGCTGCCTGCCGGACAGGCGGGTTTGGCTCCCGTCTGTCCGGCCAACTTCCAAAGGTACGGGGAAGGGGGGTGGGAGGGTCGTGGGGGTCGGCCAGGGGGGTCGCGGGTCGGCTGGGGGGGCGGTCGGAGGTTCTTGGGGGGGGGCGGTCGTTGGAGGGAGGGGGGTTTGCGTCGAGGGCAGGAGGGCCTGGGATCCCTCCTGCCCGTAATGTAGTGCGGGGTGGGGTTAGGGGGTCGCCGTGGCCAGGAGGGTTTGGGCTCCCTCCTGGCCCGATATTGTTGGGGAGTCGGCGGTCCTTCGGGGTGAGGGTGCGAGTGGTCCTGCCGGGGGGGGGATGTATCGGACGTCGGGGAGTCGGTCGGGCAAGAGGGCTTGGGCTCCCTCTTGCTCCGATCGTGGATGCGGGTGCGGGTGGGAGCGCGTGCGAGCGGTCGTTCGGGGTGGGGGTGCGAGCGGTCCTGCTGGGGGGGTGAATCGGGCGTCGGGCGGGGTGGGAACTATGTTTAAAAACTTTTGTATACCGCGCTCAGGCATATAACGCGCGAGGGGTATGCGCGGTACGTAAAATCACGTATAACGCGCGCGTTATATCCGCGAAAATACGGTAAATCATCAGGAAGTAATATAGCAGTTACAAACATATGTATTCCATTTGAACTGCTGCTACATGCTAGAACAGCATATTCAATTGGCAAGGCCAACTGAGAACACAGAGTTTTCTAATTATTACGAAGTCACAGATATTACTGCATGTTCATCACCTTTATTTGGAAACAGGATGGCAGTTAAAAGCCAAATGGCCCATTCAGTCTGCCCATCTGCAGAATCCACTATCCCCTCCTTTCCTTAAGAGATCCCATGTGCCTGTTCCCAACACTTTCTTGAATTTAGACACAGTCTGTCTCCATTACCTCTACTGGGAGACTATTCCATGCATCTACCACCATTTCTGTAAAAAAGTATTTCCTTAAATTACTTTAGAGTCTATCACCTTTTAACCTCATTCTATGTCCTCTCACTCTGGAATTTCCTTTCAATTAAAAGAGACTCGCCTCATGTGTATTTATACCACACAGGTATTTAAAAGCACGGAATAGGAGCAGAGTTTGTCGTTATATTCCCTTAGGAAGCCCTTGAGTGGTGAAACAAGGCACTTGTTGGAATTGGGCATGATTTCTGGAAGATTCATCGTATGAACGCTGCTGTTTCATCTAAGTTTGGCCAGACATTTACGGTACATCTACGGGGTTTTTTCAGACCATGGATCCCAAGATAAGTAAAACTTTTTGATTTTTCTTTTCCTGTGCACAGTGATGGGTTTTTCACCCCTTTGATAATTACATTTCTGTGGTGGTGGAGTTTTTTGCCAATGATAGGAAAATAAGCAGATTGGAACTTATATTCCGGAGTCACAGATATTACTGCATGTTCATCACCAACTACCACCAGATCTGCCCACAGACATAAACTATCCTTCCCCTCTCTAATCGGCATCCTCCACGCAGGTAAACTGGGTATATCCCTCCTCTCCAAAATCACCGGCCTCTGGAACGACCTCACTGTCCCGCTGCGGAACCTGGACTCCCTCCAACTATTCTGAAAACAACTGAAAACCTGGCTTTTCTCTAGCATATAATAATCTCTTCTCCTGATTACATCCCCTCTTTTTATGCTTTGTAAACTCTTTCTCTTCTCTCTTCCCATATTTTTTAAACTCTGTAAACCGTGTTGAACTCCACTTCAGTGGAGAAGATGCGGTATATAAACCTAAGGCTTAGTTTAGTTTAGTTTATATTAGTTTGAGTGTTTACTGCTGAAGTATTTGAAAGTTTTGAGACTTTTTCTCCACCGTTTTGCACGTAATGTTTATCGGGGGTGTTGAGCCCATTCCTGGTGAGTAACATACATTTGGGGGGGGGGGTTTAATTTAAGTCTTTATCATATCTCCCCTCTCCCACCTTTTCTCCAAAGTGTACATACAGCACAGTTACTTACCGTTAACAGGTGTTATCCAGGGACAGCAGGCAGATATTCTCACACACGGGTGATGTCACTGACAGAGCCCGGTACGGATACTTGCAAAGTGAATCGCAAATTTAAAGTTTAGGAAGTTTGTGATCAGCCCGCACCGCACATGCACGAGTGCCTTCCTGCCTGATGTAGGTGCGTGGACCCTCAGATAAGATAAGCCAGCTAAGAAGCCAACCCGGGGAGGTGGGTGGGTTGTGAGAATATCTGCCTGCTGGTCCCTGGATAACACCTGTTACGGTAAGTTAAATGTGCTTTATCCCAGGACAAGCAGGCAGCATATTCTCACACATGAGTGACCTCCAAGCTAACTAGAATGGGATGGTGGGAGAATTGGCCTTTAAGAAAATAAATTTTGTAATACTGACTGGCCGAATTGCCCATCCCACCTGGAAAAAGACTCCAGGCAATAATGCAAGGTAAATGTATGAACTGACGACCAGGTGGCAGCTTTACAGATTTCTTCAATAGGAGTAGATCTAAGGAAAGCTATGGAAGCTGCCATAGCTCGGACTTTGTGAGCTGTGACACAATTCTCCAGGTGCAGTCCAGTCTGCACATAGCAGAATGATATACAGGCAGCTTCCCAGTTGGAAATCGTTCTCTTGGAAACAGGATGCTCCAACTTGTTAGGATCAAATGAGATAAAAAGTTGGAGAGATGTTCTATGTGGCTTCATGTCCTGTCGATGTAATAGGCCAAAGTACATTTACAATCTAGAGTGTGAAGTGCCATTTCTCCAGCATGAGAATGAGGCTTAGGAAAAAAAAACTGGAAGAACAATCGGCTGAGATGAAACTCCGTGACAACTTTCGTTAGAAATTTAGGATGCGTGTGTAGAATCACTTTATCATGGTGAAAAACTGTGAAGGGTGGATCTTCCACCAACGCTTGTAACTCACTGACCGTCCTGGCAGAAGTGAGCGAGATAAGAAAAACAACTTTCAAGGTAATAAACTTGAGATGAGCCGTGGCTATTGGTTCAAATGGTGGCTTCATCAACCTAGAAAGAACTATATTAAGGTCCCAGACTACAGGAGGAGGTTTGAGAGGTGGTTTCACACTGAAAAGTCCTTTCATGAATCTGGAGACCAAAGAATGATCAGTAAGAGGCTTTTCCCTCAACTGGCATGTGAAAAGCTGTAATAGCAGTGAGATGGACTCTAATAGATGTAGATTTGAGCCCAGATTCAGACAGATAAAGAAGATAATCCAACACGAAGTCCACTGACAAGGAAGTAGGATCATGATGATGAAGAATACACCAGTAAGAAAACCAAGTCCACTTTTGTTGATAACATTGTCGAGTGGCTGGTTTCCTGGAGGCGTCAATGATATTACGTAAAGGCTGAGAGAGATGTAACTGAGACGGATTCAGCCCAAGAGAAACCAAGCTGTCAGGTGTAATGAGTGCATGTTGGGATGTAGAAGAGAACCCTGATGCTGAGTAAGTAATGTAGAAAATTTTGCAGAGGTATTGGCTCCCTGGAGCTGAATTGAAGTAGAAGGGAGAACCAATGCTGCCGGGGCCACTGAGGAGCAATGAGAATCCATGGTGTCTGACTCTTGTTTGAGTTTGAACAGAGCTTTTAGAATGAGAGGAGTGGGCGGAAATGCGTAAAGAAACATGTTTGTCCAGTCCAGAAAAAAGGCATCTGCTTCCAGACGGTGAGGAGAGTATAGTCTGGAGCAGAACTGGGGCAGCTTGCGATTGTGGGGAGCTGCAAATAAGTCCACTTGTGGAGTGCTCTATTGAGCTGCAGAGTTGAGAGTACATTTGTGAGGCTGAAGAGTTCTGCTGAGGTTGTTAGCTAGGGAATTATTCTCCCCTTGAATGTAGACAGCCTTTAAGAAAAGATTGCAAGCTGTCGCCCAAAGCCAGATTTCCTGTGCTTCCTTGCTTGTTTATGCAGTACATTGCTACTAGATTGTCTGTGCGAAGGAGGAGACTTGAGGGCACAGAAGATGTTGAAAAGCCTTGAGTCTTGAGAAATCAAGATTTAAGGAGGTGTATTAAAGAACCAGTTAGTGGTAGTATTTAGCTAATTGGTGCCACTATATGTTTGATGAAAAGCCTTGAGGGCATAATACATTGCTCTGAGTTCTAGAAAATTGATGTAAAACTTCCACTCTCTGGTGGACCAATGACCCTGGGTTTGAAGGCCATTCATATGTGCTCCCCAAGCATAAGGAGATGCATCCATCGTGATCACCTTGAGATGAGGAGGCAAGTGGAACAGGAGACCTCTGCATAGATTGGATGAGGTCATCCACCATTGAAGCGACTGCAGAAGAGATGATATGACAGAGATATGCTGTGATAGCCAATCTGTTGCTTGAGACCATTGGGAAGCTAGGGTCCACTGAGGAGTGTGAAGATGGAGCCTTACCAGTGGTGTTCACTGTGGAAGCCATGTGGCCGAGGAGAACCATCATGCATCTTACAGAGATGGTTTGAACAGAGAACATCTGTTGAAAGAGACTGAAGAGAGCATGAAGTCGATCTGAAGGGGGAAATGCTTTCATGAGAATCGTATCTAGTATAGCCCCAATGAACTGAAGGCGCTGAGACAGAATGAGATTGGATTTGGGAAAATTGACTTCGAATCCCAAAGCTTGAAGAAAGGCAATAGTCTGAGATGGTGCCAAAGTCACATCCTGAGTCGAAGGAGCTTTGATCAACCAGTCGTCCAGGTAAGGAAAGACTTGAAGACCATGGGATCGTAGAGATGCGGCCACTACAATCAGGCACTTCATGAAGACTCTTGGAGAAGATGCCAGGCTGAACAGAAAGACTTTGTACTGATAGTGACGCTGATTCACTTGGAAGCAGAGGTATTTTCAGGAAGCTCGATGAATTGAGATATGAGTATAGGCTTTCTTGAGATCCAAAGAGCATAGCCAGTCGTTCTGATCCAGCAGAGGATAAAGCAGGGCGAGAGAGAGCATTCAGAATTTCTCATTGACAAGGAATCTGTTGATATCGCTGAGATCCAGAATGGGTCGCAGTCCTCCTGTCATTTTGGGAATCAAGAAGTAATGGGAGCAGAATCCCTGATGTTGAGAGAGAGGAACTTTCTCGATGGCATTTATGAGGAAGAGGGATTGAATCTCCTGAAGGAGATGAGAAAACTGTGCAGGATCCAAAATAGACTCTCTTGGAGGATGATCCAGAGATAGGGTATGAAAATGGAGAACATACCCCTATCGAATGATGTCAATAACCAAGAGATCTGTGGTGATGAGCTCCCAACGACTGATGAAATGTTGAAGCCGTCCTCTTATCAGCTGAGAGAAAAGACTGAGAATAGGAACGCTGGCTATGTTCCTGAGGAACACGTCAAAAAGGCTGTTTAGGTTTTTGCTGAACCTGCTGCTGTTTAGGTTGTTGACGTGGTTGTTGTTTCTGTTTCCTAGGTTGAGCAGGAGCAGGTTTAGCAGTATACCTGCAATGATATGATGAAGCAGGCCGGAAAGCTCTAGGAGCTTGAGGCTTCTTTTTTGGCTTGACTAATGTGTCCCAACGGGTCTCAAGGGCAGAAAGCTTCTGAGTGGTCGTGTCCATAGAAGGGCCAAAGAGCTCATCCCCCAGGCAGGGTGCATTGGCCAACTGATCCTGATGATTAACATCACACTCAGAAACACGAAGCCACACCAAGCGTCTCAAAGCCACCGACATGGCTGCTGCATGTGGTGAGCTCAAAGGTGTCATACGTGGTGCGTACCATATATTTCCACAGTTGGAAAGCAAGAGCAATAAGTTGTTGAAAAGCTGAAAACTTGCATGATGAAATATATTCCTGAAAAGCTGAAAATTTTTTTATCAGGTGTTTTAAACAAAACGAAAAATGAAAATTGTAATTTCCAGTTCGGTTGGCCAACATGGCATTCTGATATAGGCATTTGCCAAATTTGTCCCTCTCTGCCAGGAGGGACAGAGGCACAGACACTAGCTCCTGTAGATTTCTTTAAGATGGATTCCACCTCCAAAGATTCAAGAAGGAATTGAGGCTTGGCAAACCCTGGGAGAGGAACCACTCTATACAGGGAGTCCAACTTTTTAGGAGTCACTGGAACAGAGAGAGGCGTTTCCAAATTCTTATAGAAAGTCTCTCTCAAGATGTCATATAGCATAAGTTTCAACAGATCTTTAGGTGGCTGATCATAATCTAAGGCCTCCGAGAACTGCTTAGAATATCTAGAGTCCACTTCCAGAGGGATGGAAAGCTCTTCAGACATTTGGTAAAGAAACTTGGAAAAAGAAGAGTGCTCCAAAGTAGGTGCTTGGGGAGAACGTTGAGGTGAGGCTGAAGCTGAAGAATCCTCATCCTCAGAAGAGAATGATTCTTGCTCTGAGTCCCCAAATAAACCAGAATCATGAATGGAAAGGGGACGGTGTTGAAGATCTGGTATCAAAGCCTCCAGATGCTTGGTTTTACTAGTGGCCTTTTGGGACCGCACCGGAGTCACCTCCCTGGATGTTTGTGTTGAGGACGACTAGTGCCGTGTAGTGGAGTCAATTGACCCACATGTCGATTGTCTCCGCACCAGTGGAGAATCAATTAGAGGTGTGGTCATTGTCACCATCTGCTCAGACTGAACCGCCTGGAGAGCCGGTGTCAACTTGGCCTGTACAGTCAGTACCGACGCAGCCAAAATTTAGGCTGGAACCAGCATTTGAAAATGCTCACCCAATTCCTCCCGAAGCAGTTTATCAATTTTTTTACTTAATGGAGAGCACCAGTACCGCTGGCTTTTTTGCCAGTACCACTGGTGCAGCACGCCAGTCCGGTGATGAGGAAGCTGATGTCGAGGCACTCACCGAGATCGGGACCGGGCACTTACGGGACTTTTTCGAGGTCAGCATGACTCGACTCAAAGCCATTTTGACCTGAGTTCCAGATGGGATAGGGGAAGGGTTCTTAGCCGGCTTACCCACAGGAGGTTGCTACACTGGAAATGTTTCTGCCAGTGTTGATGTACGCGGTGTCATCTGGGTCGGCGCCGTCAATGTTGGTAATGCTGTTGGCTCCCCCTCCATAGCAACACCGAACAGTGGTTTCTGTTGAAGAAGGCAGTTTCTCAAAGTCCTCTTCTGAAGAGAAGAACACCGGGTACAGGTTTCCGGGTGGTGCTCCAGTCCCAAACACTGGAGACACCAGCGATGTGCGTCAGTCACAGAGATGGGCCGAGCACAGCGACTGCACTTCTTAAATACCGTCTGCGAGCATGACATCGACGGGAAGACTGCTTTGGCCGAACCCACAAAAGAGAAAAAAAATAGATTTTTTTTAACCGAAGGTAACTAAACCAAATAATAAAGAAAAAATAACAGGAAATTGACTGAAAAGTCATTAACGCGAGAGAGGGAAGGCAACGACTGTTGAAACGCATCTTCGTAGCTCCACGGAAACTAAAAAACTGAGGGTCTGCGTGCCTACGTCAGGCAGGAAGGCACTCGCGCATACGCGGTTCAGGCTGATCGCGAACTTTCTAAATTTTAAAGTTGCGATTCACTTTTCAAGTGTCCGTACTGGGGCTCTGTCGGTGACGTCATCCATGTGTGAGAATATGCTGCCTGCTTGTCCTGGAATAATGAGATTTTAAGTCTGTCCCTGTACACCTTATGACGTAGACCATAAACCATTTTATCTGTCTTCCTCTGGACCAACTCTATCTTGTTTATATCTTTTTGAAAGTGTGGTCTCTAGAATTGCATACAATATTCTAAATGAAATCTCACCAGAGTCTAAAATCTAAATACACCACATCTAACGCTCTCCCTTTATCCAATTCTCTGGTCACCCAGTCAAAGAAATCAATCAGATTTGTCTGACAAGACCTGCCTCTAGAGAATCCATGTTGCCTCGGGTCCTGTAATCTACTAGATTCCAGAAACTGCACTATTTTCTGTTTTAAAAGTATTTCCATTAATTTACTTACTACAGAAGTCAGACATACCAGCCTGTATTTTCCTACTTCTTCCTTACTTCCAGAGGAACCACATCTGTTCTTCTCCAATCCTCCAGTACCACTCCCTCCCTATTCTAGAGAAGCACTGAAAAGGTCAGCCAGCGGAACCATCAGAACTTCCTTTCCCTTGTTTCATCAATTTATCTATTCAATGATTTTTCTGATTTATCCAAGGAAATCATAACATTGCTTGGTCAATCTTTACCAAAACCCTAAAGAGGCATCAACACTGCTACAAGTAAACTATGGTGGGGGGAGGGGAGCAACTGAAACTACAATTTTGAGGATATTAGTTGCTGCAGCTTTTACCTCTCCAACATTAAATGCAGAGCCTATTGTCATCATCTTGTAGATTTTAGAACTGAAGCATTACAATAACTGCTTTCCTACATCTTCCCTTAATTAAATTTTTCTCCAACCCACTGATAGCTTCTGAACACTCAGTGAACTAGAGAATTGTATGGTCTGTCAATACAGTAAGAGGGGTTTTTTTTTTAAACTACTGTCCATATTACTCAATTTGTCAGTAAAAACTGCCACCAGCGCTGTGCTTGCAAAAAAAATGTCCATAAATGCATTATTGCGACTGGCAGATCGATGTCTATAATAAAAACAAATAGATTTAACAAGTGCTTGCTTTTATAAGTCATGCGATTGGTGGAATGTGCATTCAGTTTCACCCTTCGACTTCTGGGAATGGTCAGTACAGTCTTTGCTGGATACTCTGCTGACTATACAAGTGTTACAAAAGGAAATTATTCTAGCAGAGAAAGTCTTTATAAGCCTCAAGAGTGAATATGTATAAATATCATTTTTTCAGCTTTTACACATTTGGAATCCAACTGGTTTTGCATATTTCTTCAAAATATAAAGTTTTAAGAACTTAATAACATATTGTCAGGAGTTTCCTTCTCAAGAGAAAGCAGCGGTTATAATCACACCAGAAGCCGCATAAGAGCCAGTTCTGTGGGTGTTGAGCAACCCCAATATTGAGCAAGCTCCTTCATTTCTGTCCAGGGAGGGAGGCACCCCCTATCATTTTGAAATATTGGCACCTGTGAGAGGCAGTAAATCAAGTCAATCTGAACTTCAAAGGTGTACGACCTCAGTTACCATAAGATTCTCTCTTATGAAATCCATCTACCGTAATTTCACGCATATAACGCGCATACGTGTATAACACGCATACGCGTATAGCGCGCGGGAACAAAGCATTGCTGTAAAAAAAAATCTATATAGCACGCACACGCATATACCGCGCATGCTGCTATAACCTATTCCCTCCACCCCAGCTTACTCCCTCTTCTGGCCTGCGAACCGGCATCCTCCCCTCCCGCTCGCGTCAGCCCCCCTCCCCCGCGATCCTATATCCCCCCCCCAGCACCGCAAAGACATCGTTTACCCGATTGGGCACCGGCACCAGCACCAATGCACAGGACGTACCAGTGCCCGAAGATCCTCCCTCGCCTGGGCTGGGCTGGGCGGTGCGAGGGAGATCCTCCCTCTTCCCTGTGCTGGGCTGGCCTGGGCTTTGAGCATTTGCGCATGCTCAAAGCCTTCTGGTCTCGCTCTCTCTGAGATTCTCAGATTCAGAATCTCGGAGAGAGCGAGACCAGAAGGCTTTGAGCATGTGCAAATGCTCAAAGCCCAGACCAGCCCAGCACAGGGAAGAGGGAGGATCTCCCTCGTACCGCCCAGCCCAGCCCAGGCGAGGGAGGATCTTCGGGCACTGGCACTGGCACGTCCTGTGCATTGGTGCTGGTTCCGGTGCTCAATCGGGTAAGCGATGTCTTTGCGGTGCGGGGGGGATGTAGGATCGCGGGGGAGGATGCCGGATCGCAATGAGAAAAAATAAAATTGCATAACGCGCTCACACATATAACGTGCATGGTTATACTCGGTTTGTAAAATCGTGTATAACGCACACGTTATATGCGTGAAAATACGGTAATTCAAAATTGCACCACTAAGACATTTTTACTGTACCAAACCTGTGTATGGGTTTCAACTTTTATATCCAGAATCAAAGACTTATTTTTATCCTTAATTGTATCAGTATACTCTCATCACAGATCAGGAACTTAGAAAATAACCCAAATGAAGCCCCTGACTTTAAAGGTACTGCTACTGTGACCTACAAACAAGCCTATTTTTGGTGTGGTTCAAGCAAAAGATACCAGTGCACACTCAAGAGGTAAAAACAAATGGATCCCCCCCCTTCCCCCGGTCACACTTAGCAACCCAGCAATTTTGCAAAAGTTTAGGTACCTTGAACATAAAACCCATCTGAGCTCTTTTTGATGGACATTATGCATACCAGTGCTGCCATTGACTGTAATTGTTCTACTGGTATTTCTTGAGACTACCTTCATCTCCCTACCCTTTTCCCTGGTTAGTAGGAATTGAATAGTTGATAACCTGCCCAATCAACTTCCTCCCTTTTAATGTCACTCTTCATAAGTGCATTTCAAAGCAGACATTCAAAGCGGTGGGCACTGGAGGATTAAGTGACTTGCCCAGGGTCACAAGGAACAGCACTGGAATTTGATCTCACTGCCTCCTCCTCCTCCTACTACTACTATTACTAATACTATTAATTATTTCTATAGTGCTACCAGATGTACGCAACACTGTACAGTCACACAAAGAAGACAGTCCCTGCTTGAAAGAGATTACTATCTAAACAGACAAACATGCTCCTGGATTTTGTATGTGGCACCGACATTTTGACATGGATCCAAGATATGCACAACTAAATTGGTCAACAAGCCATTAAGTATCAATTAATTGGGGTTCAATTGCTGAAGTTAATTAACACTAATTTGGATCTGTGCGTGCATCTGCTTGCTCTGTAACACTGAGTGCCTAAATGCAATAGAGCGCAATTCAAAAGGGGATGTGGCTAGTGGAGGGGCATGGCCTGATCAAGGGTGCTCTGAAAATTTGCACACAGTGTTATACAGTAGATTAAATGCCACTTATGCACTGAAATATCATGAATTTGGGGTACCAGCATTTACACCAGGATTCAGCTGGCATAAATACCAGCATTCAATTTTAGGTGTGGGAACTGATACTAAACATTATTCTATAAAAGGTTCTCATCCCAGGGGACTTCTTAAAGAATAGAACTTAACACCAATAATTTCTAGCCTTAATTTTTGAGCACCATTTACAGATTCACCCCACCACCACCATCTAGTAGTAGATAAAAATGGGAATTAACAACACACTGATAAGCTACCTAGGTTAACCTGTTGATTTTAATAGTGCATAGTAAATAGGCCTCTAAGCAAGTTAATAGTTTTTAAAAATTCTAAGGGCTACCAATCATTACCTGGATTCCATTTAAAATCCTGACCCAAGTTCACAAAGCACAAACTTCCAGTGTTCCACTCCTGCTATCACATATTTTGATCCCTTACCATCAAGATCTTTACACTCCTAAAACCAACATCTCTTAATGGTGCACTCATTTCATCACATTCTATATTATTTTGCAGAAAGTAGTCTTTTTAGCTTCATGGGCCCTACCATGTGGAAAAATCTACCACCATACTTTCATCTAGAATCCTCATTTTCCAAATGTAAATGTTACCTAAAGGCTTACCTCTTTCAAAAATTATTTCTGTAGAGATCCCTAACACCTTCCCTATTATAATAGACTTCTATGAGGCATGGAATAGTAAGGTAGTGATGACTAAACTAACCTAACCTTTCTACTCTTTATCTTTCCTATTTGTATTGTAAATTCCTTTACCTATTATTCTCCCCTATTTACATAATCTCTCTTTATTTTATCCTATATGTTATATTATATGTAAGTCACTTAGGGCCTGATTCTGTATAGGAAACCTGGTCTCAACAGCCATCTAAGCAGCTTTTGAGAATTGCACACAGGCATCCTATAGAGAATCACGTCTGTCCATTACGCCGCCTAACCTTGTTACAGGTGCCGTTTAGAGAATCGCGTTACTGCTGAGCTGTTCGCAGAAAGGAAATCTCTCTGTCACAATCAACTGAGTGGCAGCTACAGGGAACCCCACCGCAAGTCAGCCAGCAGGAGGAATGCCTACTCCTCCCGCTGCCACCCCCGAACCCCACCACCACCATGCTGTTTGTGGCAAGAGGGATGCCCACTCCCTCATACCACAAATCCCAAAACAATCCCCAACAGGAGGGATGTCCACTCCCTCCTGCTGGCACCCCCACAAACATGACCCCCCCCCCCTAAACCCCCAAAGCTCACCCGGACACCACCCCACCAGGTACCTTTATGAGCAAGGCTTGCCTGAGAGATGCCTACTCCTTCTGGCTGGCAGGCCTGCCTTTTGAGAATGATGACCTTTACCTTGCCAGTATGGGAGAGGCCTAGGCCCTGATTGGCCCAGGTGCTTAAGGACCCTTCCTTAATATGTCATCCTTCACAACAGCGCCAGAGATCAGGGTGGTTTATATTTTAATTCCAAAATGTTAACAATGCTCTTCAACAAGCAAGTCTTTCTATATTGTCTCACAAACCTTTTAAGCACTGGCACACTAAATGGAGCAAATATTTTTCGCAGCACATTATAATTCAAATCATAAAATTGCAGAACCAACAAAAAAATAAATTTGAGAGTTATTTATTTAAAGTTCTTTAACCTTTGTATGGATAATTGTAACAATGGTGAAACTAAAGTAGACAGATATGCTTGTTTTTGAGTGCAAGTTAACTCAAAATGCGGCTTGATAGTCAACTAGCAAACACGCATTTCATCATCCACCATCTGCAATTGTTCTCTTTTTTTTAATTTAATTTCTGTCAGAGCTGAAAATCTAAGTTCACAAAGATAAGAAGATCCAACTGGTAACAAAGCCTTGATTGTTTTTTTGCTCAAGTTAGGATAACTACTGCATAAAAAATAAAATTACTTGCCATTAGTTTTCAAGGACCAATCATGTCACAGAATGATGCTTTGTCTGGGTGGCTGTATCCTTACGCACACAGACGCTCATAACATTGACAAACTCTTGCGTACACGACGCACATGCCATCTATTTTAGTGTATACTTATGAAGGGAATTTTTAAAAATAAGTAAAATTTTGGAATCTCATGGCACACCTGGAATCTCTTTGATGTACACCACTGTGCCAGGGCACACAGTTTGAAAGACACTGTTCTGACAGGCAGTAGAGTAGTTCTTAGGGTAAAACTGTGCAATGATTCACAATGGCCATTAATTCTCAGGGAAAAAGTGAAGCTCACTCTGGACTGGGACATCCTAAGCCATACTAAGTCATGATTAGGTGTTATGAGAAAACTATCTGTTGCTATCACTATTTAAACTGTAAATTGCCACAGTTAAGCTGCAAGGACAAACTGAGCATTCATTAGCTTCAAGGATACAAAATAAATTTAGTTTCATTTCCAAAACAAGGACTAAAGTGTTAAAACTGGACATAGAGGTAGAAAAGTAAACTGAAGAAAGCTGTAAGGAAAAGAGAAAAATATTGGCAAGAGACAAAAGGAAAGCAGAAACCAGAGAAGTAAATGGCCAGAAAACAGAAAAGGCAGAAAAAAAGAATTTTATTTTTAATTCACATAGGTACCTGTGTTTATAAAGGTTAATAAATAGAAATAAAAAAACAGAATGAAGATGATATCTTCTCATTGAACTACGGTAATTTTAATACATTTTGTGACCAACTGTCAGAGAGCAAAACCTCCTTTCTCAGATCAGGACAGCTTACTGTTGACCTGGGCAAGGAGGTGTTGGCCGCTGAGAAATGTTTTTAAGTCTTTTCAATAAAATATCATCTTATTTTCAATTTTTAATTTATATTTGTAGTTCTTAATTTGTAGTGTGTATAATACCATCAGGGTAATGTAACAGAAATTTTTTGCTCACATCAACTCAGTCCTTTGCTCACGAAAAAAAAAAAGGTTTTGCTTATATGAACTTGGTCATTAGAGGGGACATTGATAGGGATATAGAATGGTGGTGATAACGAAAGCAGGGAGATGGGAATAGGAGATATAGATCAGGGAGATGCTGAACATGGGGAGAAAATACAGTATACTATATACAAAGAGATAGAAGATGGATGGCGAGCAATGAAAAAGAAGAAATATGAAATGGTCAGGAGACCTTGGTGAGTGAGTTAAAAAAAGACAGAAGAAGACAGAAACCAGAACTTGAGACCAACATGATCTGAAAAATAAAATGAGACAACAAAAAGGTAGAAAAAATAATTATATTTTCTATTTTGTGATTAGAATATATCAGATTTGAAATGTGTATCCTTCTAGAGCTGATGTTAGAAGTAACTGGGGACCACAAAGGACACTACTAGGTTGCGCCTTCTTTGGCTTTGAGCAGGCTTAGGGCTTTCTCAGGCCAGGGGGCAGTAGTCCTAGTTGCACTTCTCTAACACTATTCCTGCCATGTGTGATATTGTTTTGCACAATATAGGAGGAAATGGAAAGTGTGGCTTCTTGGGATTTTGGTTAAATTTACTCCATGTTGTTATTTTTTTTTGGGAGGGGTGTCACCGAGGTACACTTCCACCTCTGTATTTGCAGGGGTTAAGGGCAGAGCCGGCCGCGAATATGGAAAAACCGCAAATAATATTTGGGCCGGTTCTGCCCTTATCCCCAGCCTATTTTAAGCCCTATAAGCCCCATCCCCTCCTTTAAACATTATCTGGTGTTCTAGCGGGTTTTCAGGCAGGAGCGATCTTCCCATGCTCCTGCCTCGTGCAGATCACTCACAGGAAATGGCTGCCTTGAGTTCCCGTAGTCTCTCGAGCCATTTCCTGTGAGCGATCTGCACGGGGCAGGAGTATGGGAAGATCGCTTCTGCCTGAAAAGCCGCTAGACCACCAGGTAAGGCTTAAGGGGGGGGGGGGGCTTACAGGGCTAAAAATAGCCTGAAAAATAAAAAAAAATTCTGGTCAAAAATCGCGAATAACCGAATCCGTAGATACGGAATTCACGAATATGGAGGGGGAAGTGTATTCTGTTACCATAATTTTTCTATGTAGAAATTCTGTAGTAATTTTGACTTATTCAGTTTTCTCAATAATGGAAGGGATATTTGTGAGAGGGGAGGGGAGACAAGTGGTTTTGTTCCTTCTTCTATATTATTTGTGATTTATAAAATGAGAGTTGTGCAGAATAAGGTTTCTTTTTATACTTTAATAAAATGATTTCAATATAAAATCATTACTATTTGAGACTTGTGCAGGTGGGATCAGATAAGAGTTCGCAGGGATGGGGTAGGAACAAAGCTTGCTGGGACAGGGACAAGCTTTGACCATGGGTCATTCTCTAGCAGTGGTGACTGCAGATGAAATAGGCAAGTTTCAGCAGATGAAATAGGCAAGTTTCAGCTACAGCAACGTAAAATAAATCTACTGCAGGAATCTACTAACCTGTGGTCACAGATAAATGAATCCCACAGTATAATAGAAAGAACATTTAAATTTACCAAGAGTAAGTAAATATGCCTAGAAAGACGGTATGTTGACACAGATGGTAAAAAAAAAAAAAAAAAAAAAGAAGTTAAAGGAGAAGGATATAGGAAAAAGAGGCACAGAACAAAGACGTAACAAAAGAAAACAGGAAAAAAAAATATTTGATTTCCAGAAATAGATTTGAATTTGTTGCACTTTATATTCGGCTTTTTTGTGACTCAAACTGCACCAAAACAGATTACAACAAACATTAATAAAAACAGTTATAACATCTTTAAAATATAGAGGGCGATTCCGTAACAGGTTGTCAAAATCTAGGTGCCTACTTTCTATGAGTAGGGAGTCTAAACTTACATGCAGTGGCATCGCTAAACAGAAACTCCTTTTACAAAGCCACGCTAGGGCCTTAACGCGTGGAATAGCACATGCTAAATTGCCACGTGCGCTAAGCGCTATCGCCTCCTTTTGAGCAGGCGGTAGATTTCCGGCTAGCGCACGCTAATCTGGTGCGTGCGATAAAACCGCTAGTGCGGCTTTGTAAAAGGAGCCCTTGGTGTGGCAACAGAGGAGCAAACTAGGTACTGGGGGGGGGAGGAGACAAATCAAACCATTTTCACACATTATTACTCCTCTCCCTTTGTCCCATTTTTAGCAATGTAAATCACCATGGCCTTCTTTGCATAAAACACCCTCCCTCCTTCCAGCCAGTTTCCATCTACCCAGTAAAACCACCATTATAATCAATAGCATCATTCAACAAAGTCTTCTATGTAAGAGTATAGTCTGGATTTTCTACAGCTAATCTGATCTGCTAAATGCTGAGGGGGGGAGCGCACAATTTACAGTTTTTCGCATTCCTTGTATGTGAGCAAACATTTCCACACAGACATTCTGGGAATTTAAATCATAATGATATTTATTAGCAGCAAATGGGTAGATACTCAGGTCAATTAGGAGTCACAGTATTACCTGCATTGCAGATAATAATAGTAGTTGACCACACAATTAGAAAGTAATCACAGCAGGTAAAAATTAGGAGGCGCAGAAAACAAGCACAGAGATGAGACTCTTCAGTTCTCTGTCCTGCTCCCAGGGAATTTTGGAGCAAAGCAGGTCACAGACGCCAGCTCTACAGTACTGACGCCGTGCATAAGCTCTCGGTGCTGGTATCAGAAAAAAAAAAAATCTAATAGGGTCCCTGCAGATTGTGTTGCAGGCAATCTAAGAACTGTTACAGCAAAGGTTCAGATGAAAGTCCTAATGAAGAGTCCCACAAAACAAACTGTCACAACAGAGATTAATTACACTAGCACCCCAGGAGGTGGGTGGTTTCTCTAGCCAATCAGAAAAATTCAGAAATATAGAAAAATGTGACAAAAAAAAAGCTTGTTTTTAGCAGATACTTTGGCTGTCTTTGGGGAAGCAGAGATGCTCTACATCTCACTGTACCTTGTTGTCTCTTGTAGTGCCAGGCACAGGATATAATATAGCAAAGAAGCCAAGCATGCATTACTAGCTGGGAGAGACACCCTGTAACAAAAACATGCAGTAACAATCTCTTAGCTAGACAAGGGTATTCAGTTTTGTATCTGGCTTAAAGAAACAGTGCTTCTAATCATCAGGTAGGCCTCAGCAGCATGATTCTCATTCTAAAAATACAGCAGGAAGTTCCCACCTTGCATCCAGGGCTGTGCTAGAGGATGACATGGGGACAACTGCGGTTAACAGTGGGGCGGGGATGGGGGACAAGAGCCCACGGAATGGGGTAGGGACTTTGACAAAGTCTCTAAAAACCTGAGACTACTATCAATATGTAAAAACAAACATCCTAAGACAATTGGCAACTGAATTCAGTGGGTTTTTTTGTGTTTTGTTTTTCTAAAGCCACGCACACCTGCAGAAGCTGCTCTGATTTAAATGAACTACTTTTAAATGACCTCATTTGTGTCTTGTCTGCTGATCAGACTCCTACAATCTGCATCATTCTTCCATCCATGTGCCCAGCTGGTCAAGCATCTCACCGTTACCGCAACAGATTTAGCCATAGTTGCCGACATCAAGAACATTTCCAACATTTACTAGACTTATTCTCCTGTTCATCCACTATACAATTTAAGTTCTCTTCTACACCTATGTCTGAAAGACAATCCAATTACTTCCCCAGGTGATGTAAAAACTTAGGCAGCTGAATCAAAACCAGATCAAAATGGAAGGTTTTATTTGTGATTTATAAACAGTTGTACAAAATATTGTCCTTTTTTATACTTTAATGGAAAGATTTAAATATAAAATCATAAGTGTTGAAAGCTTGTGCAAATGAGGACAAAATCCACAGGGACGGGGACAAACTCTGTCACCATGTCATTCTCTAGCCGGTACATCAAACCTTCAAATCTAAATCCTACTATATACGTAGTGTACTGTATATACTTATGCACAAGTTGAGGGCAGTTTTAGTACAAAAAATAGCCAAAAATGTTGTGACCTGTGTATAAGACTGGATTTCTCATTGCTCCCTCCCCTCTACATCTAGGACCAACATTGCTCCCTCTTTTTCTCCCTCCCCTGCCATTCTCAAACTCATCCCCGCTTCCTATAACCTTTTTGTTGTTACGCATTCAAAGCGGTTTACAAATATAAAAGTACTTATTTTGTACCTGGGGCAATGGAGGACTACGTGACTTGCCCAGGGTCACAAGGAGCAGTTCTGGGTTCGATCCCACAACCTCAAGGTACTGAGGCAGTAGCTCTACCACTAGGTCACTCGTCACCTCCACAAACTTTCAACCATCCAAATCATTTACAGATTTTAAACAAATCACTAACATTTATTTTTATCACTCCCCAGTCTCACTAGCACACCTGCACACCTCCTCCAAAACTCATCTCTTTAATATGAACACTGCATAAATTCGTTCTGAATTAAGAACTCTTGCATCAGAGACAAATGCATCACTGGTTCTACCCTCTAAAGCACAGATGTCAAACTCAAAGCCCGCGGGCTGAATCTAGCCCGCTGGGCCGTTTTATGTGGCTGGCTCCCTCCTCCTCACAGCTGCAGTGTGCACGAAGCCGCGTGCAGCGTCCCACGCCTTATCCAGAAGCATTCCCTCCAACGTTGCGACGACAGAGAGAAAATTTCCGGATCAGGCGCAGAACGCGTGAGGAGCTGCTGCACGCAGCTTCGTGCACACTGCAGCTATGAGGAGGAGGGAATTGGCCGCAAGAAAACACTGGGGCATCGGATCGCGGGCCATATAAAATGGCCAAAAGGTAAGATGGAGGAAGGCACAGCATGGAGGGAGGGAGACAACAAAGGTATGGGAAATGATTTATGCCCCGTGACCCTACCGTGCAGCGAGAGACCAGCCTGAGCGTAGCAGAAGGAAATACAAGCAGCCAACCAGTTTGACAAGGTGCGCTTGGAGACAGGATGCCCCAACCGATTAGGATCAAAGGACAAGAAAAGTTGAGCAACCTTCCGGTAAGACTGGGTCCGTTGGATATAAAAAGCCAACACCCTCTTACAGTCAAGGGTATGAAGCGCTACCTCTCCCGGATGAGAATGGGGTTTAGGAAAAAACACCGGAAGGACAACAGACTGATTAAGGTAGAAATCCGAAACTACCTTAGGCAAGAACTTAGGATGAGTACGCAGGACCACCTTGTCGTGATGATAGACAGTAAAAGGTGGGTCCACAATCAGAGCCTGCAGCTCACTGACTCTGCGAGCAGACGTGAGAGCAATCAGAATACCACTTTCCAAGTAAGGAACTTCAGAAGAGCCTTATCAATGGGTTCAAAGGGAGGCTTCATCAGTTGAGCGAGAACCACATTCAGATCCCAAACCACAGGGGGAAGCTTGAGAGGAGGATGGACATTCAAGAGGCCCCTCATGAAGCGAGAAACCAGCGGGTGGACCGAGAGCGATTTTCCATCAAGCTGCCGGTGAAAGGCAGCAATCACACTGAGAAGGACTCGAATAGAATTCGTCTTGAAGCCAGACCGAGACAAATGAAGCAAATAATCCAGTACCGAAGACAAAGAGGCAGACAGAGGCTCTACGCGGTGGGAAGCACACCACGTGGCAAATCTAGTCCACTTTTGGGAATAACACAGCCTAGTAGAAGCCTTCCGAGAAGCTTCCAGGACATCCCGCACCGACTGAGAAAACTCAAAGGAAGGAGTCAGGTGGAAAGGAACCAAGCCGTCAAGTGCAGAGACGGCAGGTTGGGATGCAGTAGCGAACCCCGACTCTGAGACAGCAGAGAAGGAAAAACAGGCAGAAGTAGAGGTTCCCTGAGTTGGAGGAGCAGGGAGAACCACAGCTGCCGGGGCCACCGAGGAGCTATCAAAATCATGGTAGCGCATACCGACTTGAGGTGCATGAGAGTTTTCAAAATTAGAGGAAATGGAGGAAATGCATAGAGGAACCTGCCCGTCCAATTCAGAAGGAAAGCATCCGCCTCGAGACGATCTGGGGAGTAAATCCTGAAGCAGAGCGAGGCAACTTGTGATTGAAGGGCGAAGCGAACAGATCTATCTGCGGCGTCCCCCAGCGAGCAAACACCTGACGCCGAGTCGAGGAATGGAGCGACCATTCATGCGGCTGAAGGAGGCGACTCAACCTGTCCGCCAGGCAATTCAGTTCACCCTGGATATAAATCGCCCGAAGGAAGATGTTGTGGCGCAAAGCCCACTCCCAAAGCCGAAGAGCTTCCCTGCAGAGAGACAGGGAACCCGTACCCCCTTGCTTGTTCACATAATACATCTCCACCTGGTTGTCCGTGCGCACTAGGACCACCTGATCCTGAAGCAAATGACAAAAAACCACCATGGCATTATAAATGGCCCAGAGCTCCAGAAGACTGATGTGACGGTCCGCACTCGAACAAAGACCTTGAGTCCGAAGGCCGTCGAGGTGCACCCCCCAGGCGTACGCAGAGGAGTCCGTCATAAGAACCTTTTGAGGCGGGGGCACGAGAAAGAGCAAACCCCTGGAAAGATTGGAAGAGCTGGTCCACCAACGGAGCGAGCGTTTCAAGGAGGGAGTCACCGCAATGTGCTGCGAAGCGGGATCCCGATCCTGTCTCCACTGAAACGCCAGAGTCCACTGAGGGACGCGAAGGTGCAGTCTAGCGAAGGGCATTATATGAACGGTGGAGGCCATGTGCCCCAAGAGGATCATCATTTGCTTGGCTGAGACCAAAGCCCTCAGGGAGACTAGCTGACTGAGCCGAATGAGGGCGGCCCGCCGAGTCTGAGGTAGAAACGAACGGAGGCGAACCGTGTCCAGCAGGGCCCCAATGAACTGTAGGGACTGAGAAGGGCACAACTGGGACTTCAGGAAGTTGACCTCGAAGCCCAGACGCTGAAAGAAGATAATAGTCTGACAGGTCGCTGAAATAACCCCCTCCCTCGACGGGGCTTTGATAAGCCCTAGTCGTCGAAGTATGGGAAAACCTGAAGTCCTCGCGACCGCAAGGCTGCCGCCACCACCACGAGGCACTTCGTGAAGACCCGTGGGGATGAAGCGAGCCCGAACGGGAGGACTCGATATTGTAGATGAAGGTCTCCTACCTGAAAACGAAGGAACCTTCTGGAGGCCGGGTGGATCGGAACATGAGTGTAGGCCTCCTTCAGGTCAAGGGAACACAACCAGTCCCCCTCGTCCAAAGAATACAAAGTGGGAAGTGAGAGCATACGGAATCTCTTCCTGACCAGGAACTTGTTCAGCTTCCGGAAATCCAGGATAGGACGGAGGTCCCCGGTCTTTTTGGGAACCAGAAAGTACCAGGAGTAAAACCCGGAGCCCTGCTGACAAAGAGGGATCTCCTCCACCGCCCGAAGGCGAAGGAGGGTCTGAGCCTCCTGGAGAAGCAGGGGGAGCTGCGCCCTGTTGGAAAGAGACTCTCCTAGGGGCCTATCCGGTGGAAGGTCCGGAAGTTCACGGAATACCCCTCTCTGACGACGGAGAGGACCCAAGCGTCCATAGTGATCAGCGCCCAGCGGTGAGAGACGGCGAGGAGATGGCCCCCGATAGGAAGAGAAGAAGGGCCGAGGACGAGGGGGCTAGCCCCCTCCCGCCGGGACAGTCAAAAGGACGGCGCCGGTTTGGCCGCTACAGGGATCTGAGGCTTAGGAGGAGCTCTCTGCTGATGTTGGCACCGAGGCAAAGGTCTAGAAAACGCCGGCGTCGATTTCTGCGGGTAGCGCCGGGGAGGCAACCTATAAGACTTGGGCAGAGCGGGCTTTGCCTTGGCCCGGACGTTTGGTGGCGGCCTCGATGGAATCATTGAACAGCTCGTTACCCAAGCACGGAAGATTCGCCAACCAGTCCTGCAGGTTCGGGTCCATATCTACGGTGCGGAGCCACACTAAGCGACGCATGGTCACCGCAAAGGCTGAAACCCTGAAAGAAAGTTCAAAGGCATCATATGAGGCCTGAAACATATAAAGCCGAATCTGCGAAAGAGTATCCACAAGCCGGCAAAACTCAGCACGACGATGGACCGGCAAATCATCCTGGAAAGACAGCAAAGACTTAATGCAATGCTTCAGATAGGACGTGAAAGTAAAGTTATAGTTCAAGACCCTGTTAGCCATCATGGAATTTTGGTAAAGGCGTCTGCCAAACTTATCCATAGTCCGGCCTTCCCGGCCCGGCGGAACCGCCGCGTAGACATTGGAAGGGTGAGACTTCTTGAGGGAAGACTCCACCACCAAAGACTGGTAGGACAGCTGAGCCTTCTCAAACCCCTTACAGGGGACCATCCAGTACCAAGACTCCATTTTAGATGGAATGGCCGGGATAGCATAAAGAGTCTCCAAGTTTCAAAAAAAAGTCTATTGCAACACCGGATTCAGGGGGAGCCGTAAGGACTTCTTAGGAGGATGGGGAAGTTCCATCTCCTCCAGATATTCCTTGGTATACCTGGAATCAGACTGGAGGTCCAAATGCAACGCCTTCCCCATGTCCTGCACAAATCTGGTGAAGGAAGAAGGTCGGCTCTCAGACTGCCCCTCAATGGGGGAGGCCGAGCGAGACTGCAAGGCAGCAGAAAAGGAAGAGTACTGCACCGGCACATCAGTGTCGACAAGCATGGACGCCGAGGACGTCCCGCTAAAAGAACGGGGGGAGTTGACGACAGCTTGCGTTTAGAGGTCCCCGGAGGAGAGGATCCCGGGGTCTGGGGCACCGAGGCCCGATAAAGCCACCCCGGAGAGCCCCGGGACAAAGACAAGCATCAGGAAAAAGAGGCAGAACCCCCCCTCCCCTCCGACACCGGGGCCTCACGGTGCGAAACCCGAGACTGCACGGGAGACCACCGTAGATTCGGGTCGGACAAAGTCAGGTCCGAGGGCTTGATGGACCCCCTAGTGCGAGGGCCCGGCGACCTACCCCGCCTCGGGGAAGAATCTCTGGGCTTCTTCGCAGGCCTCCGGGACGAAGGAGACAGATGCCTTGACCGGTGCCATGATCGAGGTCGGGCAGCGGGAGAAGCATGCCTCGAAGTAAGAGGATAGGAATCAGTCGAGGACATGCGCCGAGACCGACGCACCTTGCCTCAAGAAACCTCGGGGCGACGCTCAGGCTGGTCCGCAATGAGCGAGGTCGAGGTCGGGGCAAGCTGGGCCAAAGCAGAGGAGAGCTGCGAGGAGATGATCGCCTTCAGCATATCCTTAAACATGGGCACCGAGACCAAGTTGGAACCGACAGCTGCCGCAGTGCACTCCACCGAGGACGACCTCAAGGAAGAGTATTCCCGCAAGGTGGAGGCACGCTTAGAGGTCTTAGAAGGTGGTCTCGTCGAGGCCGGCAGGACTACACTCACCGCCTGGATGGCCAGAGATTCCGAGGGTAGCTTCTTCTGCAACTGTATCTATCACTCCACTAGATCCCAGAATGAGTGCATCTTTGGCTTCCTGTAAAATCTGTTTCGATTAGTAGAGCACAGCAGAGGCCTCGTAAACATAGGCACATGCAAAGCTATGCAAGGTCACTCCGTACTACATTTATGTCTGCTATCTATCCTGGAAGAGCAAGTAGCTATGCAGGAAGAAAAAAGACTAAGAGAAAAAAAAGCCAAAGATGGTGAAGGGACTGCTGCAAATGGAGTATCGCAGAAAGCTGAGGTCATGTCCCAATATTAAAGCTAAGTCAGTAAGAGAAATTGTAAAGAATAAAACAAGGAAATGAAGATAAAGTACTAGAACACCACAATGAAAGAAGAAACAGTAAAATAAAAAATGAAGGAGACAATTATGAAGAAAAATGGGGAAATAAAGTCAGACACACAGAAAAGATGGAAAAATGTTTATTTGCTGTCAGTTTGAATTTACTATACAATTTTCAACCAGTATTACACAAATTTTTCTTGTGATGCAGTCAGTTATGTAAAGCTTGCCATTAAAATATTCTGGGATATAGACAGGATGTTATATCACTCAAAATCAAATGTCAGCCAAGGAAGACCTGAACAAAATATTATGCTACATAGTATACCTATGAACTATTATAATGAAAATATAATAATCTTGTAAAAAGTAGTTATGCCTTACCTGAGTAACTCCTGTTCCCTGAGTCCTACTAGACCAGTCTGGATCAGTGAGGAATATACCCTCTCTGCAGTAGGAGATAGCAGAGCATATTCCTGCTCCATCCACTATAACGTATTAGGGGGGTTTAATCAAACTGTCTCCATAAACAAGCCTTTGCTCTTATTACTTGTTCAGTATTTATAGTCATAAATTGATGTATTCCCCCTTTTTTCGGTAAGTTGTTCAGTCTATGGTATCTCCCTTTCTCATTCCTACTACCTCCCAGATTTCTTTGGTAGTCTCCTTGCCTAGTTTGGCAAGGCTGTACTTTCCTCTTCATCCATGGGTAAAAAGTGGGATGTACAAAAGCCCTCTTCATCTGGGACTGGGGAAGTCCACCGCTATCACTAGAAATGCTGCTCCAAAGGAGCTTGCTTTCTAGATCTCAGGTATAGTCCATAATGTTACAAATAGGAATTTAGAATGTTCATGTCATTGATCTACAGAAATGTCAGCAAAACTGACCTATACTCCCACCCGTGAGGCTGCCTAGACTACAATTGCATCTATCTGCAAGTCCTTTGCAAATTCAAGTTCAAGCAAACCATAAACCACAAAGGTTTCTTTTATCCATCTGACAATAGTGAATTTAGAAGCCATTTCACCCCTTCTATCACAAATATCCCTGAAGGACTTCCCTTGGGAATAGTCTTGCTTTTGTTAACCACTGAAAAAAGGCATCCAGCTCTGGAAAAGGCAAACAGCCTTTCCTGATCTACAGTACCCTCCTCCTGAATCATATTACACTGATTACCTGGTGGAAACAAAAATGAGTCTGGTCTAGAAATGACAGCCAGAATAGGATCTCCTGCATGTGCTCTAACAAGTTCAACACTTTCATCCTGAAGAGTCTACCAATGACAATTCTCCTCCTCCTCCTCTTCCCCTCCCAAGGCAGAAGGCATCACTAAGATCCCATTCCCCACTTTCAAACTAAGGCACCTCCTTAGTGGTGAGTGAGCTTAAGCATAGGCGACATCAGGGGAGAATGCTGATCCTCTTGCCCCGCTAAAGCTGATACTGCCTTGGCTCCTGACTTCAGAAAGGAACACTGGTTGAGAAACACCAAGATAACTACATTAAATTCCCCCAATGAAGAGGGGAGGGTTTACATCCCATTGGTCTAGCACAGATGAAAAGTACGGTTATACCTTACCTGATATTCTTTGAGTCCTATAAAACAAGGCAGACGGTTTGCAAGATACTGTAGCTTGTGTGGACGGGTTGGCATTGGGGGAGGGGAGAGTGTGGGCGGGTGGGGCAGGCAGAGATCCCCAGCGTGCAACTTAATTTTGGGACAAAGTTGAAAGAAAAAGAGGGGACACAAAACTCCACACAGAAGGACAGGAAGGGGCATGAACATTGGACACAGAAGGGAGGGAATAGAAAGGGAGAATTGATAGGCATGAGTGTGTGAGTGAGAGATGGTGCACATGGAGAAAGGAAGAAAGGAAAATTAGGCATGGAAGAAAGGAAAATTAGGCATAAAGAGAGAGAGGAGTGAGGTAAAGATTAGAGAATGACACGGTGATTAAATTTATCTCTGTTCCCATCCCCGCGGAAAACCATCTCCATGCCATTCTTTAAGGAGCACAACCACTGACCCTCAAGCCTTACATTGAAGAATGCTGGTGTAGAAGAACCAAGGTTGAGATAGACACTAAAGAATGACATGGGATGGTTCCCCACGGTTATCCACAGGGACGGGAATGGTGATGAATTTTGTCACCATGTCATTGTCTAGTAGAGATGCATGGGGAATAGAAGAATGAGAGGGAGAAATGTTGGATATGGTGGTGGAGAGGGCAGATTGAAGGGGATGCAAGGGGGAGGAATGTTGGACATAGTGATGGAGGGAGAAATGTGACACTGTGCTGGAGAGGGGTGATAGAAGGAGAAATGGGCATGGGGCAGGTGGGCAGTGGTGAAAAATGCTGCACATAATCCGGGGGTTGAGAGAGAAATGTTGAATGTGGCAGTACAGGGGGTGGGAGAGATGCTTGGATCTCTCAAGACAGATGGACAGAGAGAGAGAGAGAGAGGGAGAAATATTGTAAATAGGGGTGGAGGAGAGAGGAAGAAAAGTGGGCTCACGGAAGGACAGAGAGAGAGAAAGATGTTGGTTGGGGAAGATAATAGGGTCCGGAGGAGAGGGAGCATGCAGGAGACAGAAAGAAAAAATATTGCATGCACAGTCGGAAGAAAATGCAACCAAAGACTCATGAAATCACCAGACAAAGGTAAGAAAAATAATTTTATTTTCAATTTAGTGATCAAAATGTGCCAGTTTTGTGAATTTATATCCGCTATCTATATTTTGCTCTATATTTGTCTTTTTCTACAGTTGTAACTGATTGCATATTTTAAAGTCATCTGCCTTGATTTCTTTGGAAAAAAAAACCACCCGAATATAAAAGATAATTAACATTTTCCTGCATACAATGTGCTTTATGTTTGTTTTAATTTTGTGGTTGCCATTATGTATTATTAAGATATTTTGCGTATATGAAAAATGGATGGAAAAAATTGCATTACAGTTAGTACTGTTATTATGAGAGTGGGGGTTGGGGCGGAACTTGGGTGGGGATACTCGTTTGGTATTTGTTATGCTTAGGGGGTACTTGGCTTGAAAAAGTTGAGAAACACTGCTTTAAAGTATCGCTGGATCTGGAAGGGTTCGCTGCCTCAAACAGCTAGTCAGTTGCCATGCCAAGATCTTTGGGGCTGCAATTCAGATCACAATGTTGTATATCCCAATGTTGTATATCCCAATATTGGAGAAATGACTCAGCAGCGCTCTTCTGCTTGTGTTGAAAAGTATATGGGAGAGGAAAGATGGAAAGTTAAGATGGCGTATGTTTAGAGATAGGGTGCACAGCCAAGGGTACTGCACTGGAAAGAGGGGGAAGGGGTATTGTGTGGGGGAGGGGGGCAATGGTAGCAGCCACCACTGCCTGCTTGGTTCCTGTGTAGCAAGTACAAAATTCTGCACCAGTGGCGTACCTAGGGTATGTGGCACCCGGGGCCCATCATTTTTTTGACACCCCCCCAATCTATATGAAAAATATGATTTTTAGTAACAATCCACATATCGCACAACAAGAGTGTACCTAGGAAAAGGCAGCATCTTAAACAGTGCAGTGAGCACTAGAACACCAACACATACACAAGCCAGATCCCGCCAGTCAATTGATCCTGTAGTCAATGCCAACTGAAAACTATGTTCTTTTCATATACACAGAACAGAGATACACCCTCACCCAATATGGAATAATCACAAACTAAAAATAGAAATATGTAGACAAAAGTTAAACTGAACCGCCAAGAAACCAGACCCTGGATACAATGCAACACCACAAAAACAGTAACACATGTCCTCTAATACAGTGCAAAATATAAAGACAGTAGATGTAAATTTGAAAAAACTGATACATAACAATCACCACTTTATAAATTAACAAATAAAAATAAAACAAATAATGAGAAATAAAAAAATACCATTTTATTGGACTAATCCCCGTAAGCTCGGTCCCCATCCCCGCAAACCACCTGATTCCATCCACACAAGCCTTGAATTGTTTATATTAAAGTATAAAAAGAAACAATATTCTGTACAGTTGTCAATTTATAAATCAGCGTCTTCTCCACACTCTCTCTTCCCCATTTCCCTTCAGCGTCCTCAGCCCACTCTCTCTCCACTTTCCTTCAGTGCACGCACATAAAAACAAGCAAGTAATTTATATCATTTTCATTCTATTCATTCATAGAAATTAAAGTCTAAATAATGCCAGTCACATAACAAAACATGATTTTACAAAAATAATTCCCTGCACAGTCAAGCCTGCAAAGATTACTAGATGTCTTTCAGCAACTCCCCTCCCTCCCCCTTACCTTTGTGGCCAAGTCAAAATGATCTACCAACAATAAAATTGTAAAAACACAAAGCACGCTGTACGCAGAGAAAATGTTAATTATCATTTATATTCTGTGGGTTTTCAAAGAGGTCAAGGTAGATGACTTTATGCAATGTCACCTCAGTAACAACTATACAAAAATAGACAAATATGAGAAAATGTTAATTATCATTTATATTCTGTGGGTTTTCAAAGAGGTCAAGGTAGATGACTTTATGCAATGTCACCTCAGTAACAACTATACAAAAATAGACAAATATTCCCCCTCCCTTTTTACTAAAATGCAATAGCGGTTTTTAGCACAGGGAGCTGCGCTGAATGCCCCACACTGCTCTCAACACTCATAGGCTCCCTGCGCTAAAAAACGCTATTACGGTTTAGTAAAAGGGGGCCATAGTGCAAAATATAGACAGCATATATAAATTCTCAAAGCAGACACATTTTGACCACTAAATTGAAAATAAAATCATTTTTCCTACCTTTGGTAATTTCATGAGTCTCTGGTTGCACTTTATTCTTCTGACTGTGCATCCAATATTTCTTCCCTTCTTTCAGCCTCCTGTATGCTTCCTCTCCTCCAGACCTCATTCCCTCCCCCACCTCAGCATCTCTTTCCCTCCCTTCTTCTCTCCCAAGTCCATGCCTTCTGTGTCCAAAAACCCATTCCCTCCCCCACCTCAGCATCTCTTACCCTCCCTTCTTCTCTCCCAAGTCCATGCCTTGTGTCCAAAACGTACTCCCTCCCCTTTTGTGTTCCGCATTTGCCTCCCAGCCCATCTTTGCAACTTTCTCAGCAAAAAGGAGCTCGAGCCGCGAGGCTTGTCTTCAGTTTCCTGCCTGCCCTGCCGCACACAAATAGCCGACCGGAAGTATTCTACGACGTCAGCGCTGACGTCGGAGGGCAGGCTTTGCTTAAGCCCTCCCTCCGACGTCAGCGCTGACATCGGAGAAGACTTCCCATTGGCTATATGTGAGCGGCAGGGCAGGAAGGAACAGAAGACGAGCCTCGCGGTTCGAGATGTATTTAACTCCGCGGGTCCCCCGTCCAGCTCTCTCCTGTGCACCCCCTTGGGGCGTGCACCTGGGGCAGACCCCCCCCCGGACCGCCCCCCCCCGCCCCCCCCCTTAGGTACGCCACTGTTCTGCTCAAATTCTGCAATGCACAGTTGTGCAGAGTTGCCTCATGTGAATTATGTACATAGGTCACACTGAATATATACTTGTAGATACAGAGAAATGAGAAGGAGCAGGAAGAGGCTTACACAGGAAGGTAAGTTCAGATTTTTTTTCTCTACAAGTTAGGCCACATGGCTTTTTCTTCTCTTAGGCTTGTTTCTCATGAGTGATTAGGATCAGGCTCTGAAGCTCTAATGAATGACAGAAGAGATTCAAAGACTTTAGAAAGCCTTTAAATTAATGTCTCTTCCAGTGGGCAAAGCCATCTATCAGCCATCAGTGGGTGACATGTCACAGCAAGTACAAGTCTGATACACTACATGTTCTGCCTTCCTGCCATGCCCCAGAAAAAATCTGACTGGTAAAACATTATAGAGTAGTGCTTCCCGATTCGCCAATTCAAATCTTTTTGTTCCCTCCCCCACCCCCCCAAAAAAAAACAACAACCCACAACCCAGACTCACCGATTCAATGAGTCCCAAGTCTCCTGACATAAGTCCGGTTCTCCTAAAGCAGCAGTGATGGTAGAGGCAGCGTGGCGAACAGGCTGCTCTGGGGCCTTCCCTCTGGCGTGTCACTGATGACATTACTGATGATGCAGCAGAAGGAAGCTGCTGCTGCTTTAAAAGGCCCAAAAATATGTCAGGTTTCACGGTGGAAGGGGGTCAATCAGGAAGTGCTGCACAGGGGGATAGAAGGTTGCTGCACAGGGGGTTGGGAGGGGAGATGGGAAGATAAAAGAGAGAGAGAAATGTTGGACATAGGGTGGAGGGAAGGGTGAGATGGTGCATGGAGGGGAACAGAGATCCAGGGCACAAGGCAGGGAGAGAGAGAGAAATGGTAGGCAGTGAGAAAGAAACAGAAATGTTGCATATAGCAGTAGAAGGGAAGGTACAGTGATGGAAGATGGATGGTGAGCATGGAGAAAAAGAAAACATCAAATGGGCAGGAGACCCTGGAGAGTGAGTTAACAGAAGACAAACAGAAACCAGAGCCTGGGACTAAAGAATGACAAGGGAACACATTTTCCCCCGTCCCTGAGAGAACTCATTTTCCCGTCCTGTCCCCATTCCTGTAAGCTCCATCCTCATCTGCACAAGCCTCAAACACTTTAAAATCATAAGTGTTCGAGGCTTGTGCGGTTAAGGCAGAGATTACAGGAATGGGGCAAGGACAGCAACAAAACTTACAGGGACAAGACGGGGAAATTGAGTTCCTTTGGGGACGGGAACAAATTTGTCCCCGTGTCATTCTCTACCTGGGACCAACATGATTTGAATAATAAAATGAGTAAACAACAAAAGATATAAAAAATAATTTAATTTTCTATTTTGTGATTATAATATGTCAGATATGAAATGTGTTTTCCTGCCAGAGCTGGTATTAAAAAGCAAGCTACAAACTAAGGGATCCTTTTACGAAGCCACGTTAGCGATTTAACGAGCGTAATAGCGCACGCTAATTTGCCGGCCACGATAGCCACTACCGCCTCCTCTTGAGCAGGCGGTAGTTTTTCAGCTAGCGCAGGGGTTAGCGCGCACTAAAAATGTGTGTGGGATAAAGCCGCTAATGCGGCTTCGTAAAAGGAACCCTAAAAGAGAGAAGAAAAGTATTTTTTGCTTTATTTATACTGCAGCAGCGGCATGTGGTTGGAGAGGGCAAAGGAGGTGGGTGGGATTGATGGAGAGGCTACAAAATAAACCCACCAGACCATTTGAAAAACATGCCCGGCTAGGCAGGGAAAGAGAAGTGGAAAAAAAAAAATTCAATAGGCCAAATCGCATCGAAAATTTTTCCCTGAATCGGGCAGCACTAATACAGAGTAGTAACAACTGCCTCTCTCTAACCTGAGGAAACATGAGAAAAGAGCTGATCCTTTGGCAAGAGAATTTTATAGCCGGCATTGCCTCACCACATGCCCCCCCCCCTTCAGTAGTGTGGAGGATCTGTTAAGTGCACTCCCCCTCCTCAAGTCGTCAAAAGCGAGCAAGGTCTCCTACCCACTATATCATTTCCTGGTTCCATGAACAGGAAGCGTCGTCAGAGGAAGGGCTGAGGCCAGTGTGAGCAGTAGGAAGGAGTTCTTACTGACTTCCAGCAAACACTAGGAGAGGAAAAATGCACTTGACACCCCCTTCCATCACAGGGGACTGGGGGATAGAAAAGATGCTGGCACCCAGTGCACTTCCTCCCTCCTCACCTCCAACTACACCACTGGCAGGAGAAGAAACAAAAGAGAAACTTAAAAGTTGTTTGCAATATGTGATTTACTGAACATAGCCCACCACTTCCCATCCAGTTTGAGCTACTCATGGGTGGGTAGAGAATGGGAAGGGTGAGTTTGTTAACAGGAGGTTCAATCCTTCATAATTATTTTGCTTGTAGACCTTCTTTAATTACACCTTAATAATAAAGTTGTGTTGCAAGGCTACCTTGACATGTTCCCAAGAGAATCAGTTTGTGCCATGGGAGGGTATCAAATCTTATTCTCAGCCAAACAAGAAAAGACTGTGGGCTCCTTTTACAAAGGTATGCTAGCGTTTTTAGCGCACCCTACCTGAAAAACTACCGCCTGCTCAAGAGGAGGCGGTAGCGGCTAGCAAGCGCTATTCCACGCAATAAGGCCTTAACGCGACTTTGTAAAAGGAGACCTGTGTCTTCAGCTCACTGCTCATACATTGATCTGAGCCAAAAAGAGCTGTTTTCCAGGCCTGATCTGGTGCAATAGAACCTTTGGTAAATGGCAACACAGACAACGGAAGTGGGTGGGCCATGGCCCCACCAATTCTTTGCACAACAAATTATGAGCCACCGTATTGCTTGAAAGCTCAGCTGGATTTTGGCTTATTTGGTACCTCAAACCAAACATTTTCTGCATCCCTACTGCCACAACCCTTCATCAAACTTAAACCCCCCTTTATCTACGTCAGATAAATGATCTTGCCTCCTTGTGCTTTTTATAACATGCCTGTAACCCTAAAGGGGAAACTGAATGCTATGGTACCTTAAGGATCAAAATTGGTATCCTGGAGCAGCGTATTTTATACCTTTTTTGTTATTTTAATCCCTGCAGACTAGGTTCTGCCATGCTGCTAGAGAGGCGAGTCCACAAGCTATTACTAACTACAGTACTGGTATTATTTCTAGAGCGCTACCAGATGTACGCAGCGCTGTACGGACAACCTGAGGACGGAGGAGTAAGAAGGACCGGGTGCTTTGGACTTTTACAATGTCCCGTCCCCCCAACCAACCAGCCTTTGCAAAAACAAAACAGAAGATGTAAACCCCTGTCCGTCTAGCAGTGGACGCTGGCTTTTCTTACCCTGAACAGACGTTACTTTAGGCAGCTAACCTGCAGCAACCCCGCCTTCCTTCCTGCCTGATTTCCTCGAGTCTGAGGAGGGCGTTGGGATTGGGGAATGAACAAACGGCTCACAGCTAATGGGGGCGGAGCATTGGGTTGCAGAACCAGCAGGAAACGGTTTTTTCCTCAGGGCCTCTGAGAGCGAGCCGAGAATGGAGGAGGCGGGGATGTTGAAAGTGCAAGTTCTGCTGCTAAATGTTGGGTGGCAGCTGCTTTGGGATTCGGAGAGAGGAGATCGAATACCAGCTGTGTTGTGTGATAAAACGGGCTGAATTTAAGTTATTTTTATCTTCAAGCCTAATCCCTCTCCCCCCCCCCCCCTTGTCAAAAGTTCATTGATTAAATAGAAAACCCTTAGATTTTAGATTTTTTTTATAATGAATGAATGGCTCTTTTATAATTCCTAAACTAAAGAGCTAATTTGTTATACCCAAGGGAGGGGCAGCAAGCGTTCAAGAGCAGAAGTATTCTGAAAACTGAGCAGCCAACCTGTGTAATTTATTTTTAAGCATTGTACATCAGTTTAGTTTATGATCTGTCATCACCCTATTGCTGGAGCGCTACCTATTTGAACATATCTAAAGCTAGTCAGATTTTATCTGACGTTTACCATGTTCCCCTCAATTCTGAGAAGCACTTTTTTCCTGGTTTTTGTTTTTTTTTAACATTTGTGGAAAATTGATGTGGCTTATATTCCAGAGCATCTTGGTGAGGGCGCAGACACCCGTCCTCTCCACCCCCACCCCCCGCTCCTTCTATGCCCCCTCACTGCCGCACTTGCGTGCCGCTTCCCTTCCCTCATACCTCTGTAATGTTCCTGGTGCAAGCAGCAACCCCCAACCTGCTGTCGTGCCAGCGTCGGCTCACCTCCGATGTCACTTCTTGGACCGACACCTTGGAAGTGACATCATAGGAAGAGCCGACGCTGGCGTGACAGCAGTTTGGGGGTTGCTGCTCACGCCAGGAACGTTACAGAGATATGGGGGAAGGGAAACGGTGCCTCCCCTCTGCCCTCCCTACTCCTTCCCTATCCCTGCCGCACACAACTTCCCTTCCCCTCGTACCTTTTTGACTTCACCGGCGCAGGCAGGAAATGACTTCAGAAGGAGGGCGTGAGCAGCAGGTTGGAGATGCTGTTTGCGCTGACATAAAAATGTTTTCCTATTCTTTTCTGGTTGTAACACTGTATTAGTGGGGGGTCTAAGGAATCCAATCCCACTGGTTATAATAAGCATGATTGGCTAAGTGGGTCAATGATTGGCTGAGTGGCAGACTTCAGAGGGTGGTGGTTAATGGTACCCTCTCTAAAACATCGGCATAAATCATCGGCATAAATCATAGGCTATTGTGGTTTCATAAAAGGGGCCATAGTGCCAAATATAGACAGCAGATATAAATTTTCAAAACGGACACATTTTGATCACTAAATTGAAAATAAAATAATTTTTTCTACCTTTGTTGTCTGGTGATTTCATGAGTCTCTGGTTGCACTTTCTTCTTCTGACTCTGCATCCAATATTTCTTTCCTTCTTTCAGCCTCCTGTATGCTTCCTCTCCTCCAGACCTCATTCCCTCCCCCAACTTTTTCTTCCTCTCTCCCTGCCCCCCTGCCCTTTCTTTCTTTTTTTTATCTCTCCATGCCCCCTTTTTTTCTTTCTGTCTCCCTGCCCTTCACCACCATTGAGAAAAGGGCCTCCACCATAAAGAGGACACTGAAGCGCCGGGCCAACCAACCTTCCTCTCCCATCAATTCTAAAGTTGAAGAGGAAGTTCCGGGCCAGCATTAGGCAGTATCCACTGGTCCCTCTGATTGTCACTTGGTCCTTTTCAACCCATACAGGACTTCTGGGTCTTCTGGCTGCTCCAGCACCATTACCAATCTCTTCGCTGTCCGCCACTGGTCCCTCTGCAGCTCACCTGTCAGTCACAATCAGTCAAGGGTCTCTAATTCTTCTGGCTGCTTCCCTCTGGGTCTTCTAGCAAATATGATCATATATATTTTGCTTATTCAAAGGTACATTAGCTTCCTGTAGTATTCAAGTTCAAAGTTTATTTAAATTTCATTGCTTATTATATAAAGTTCTTTATGTCTTTGCTCCAATCTGTTGAATGAAAGATTTGCTTTGAAAGACAGTAAAATCAAGGAGAGTTCAAAATCCTTTTACGTTCCCATTAATTAAGGGGAAAAAAGAGATTGAAAATGCTAGAAACCTTATTGACATTTCAAGCAGCAAAACTGGAAGAAATTGTTCTTAGAATTTTATTTGCTATGCCAGATTATAAAGTCTTTTGGAAGAAAATTAAAACAATCATATTTAGGAAATATGTTAACTTATGATATTGTTAATATGTTTGTATTACATTTTTAATTTTAATGACTGGTTGATTTTCTTATTGTTATCTGCCTAGAACTGCAATGTTAATGCAGAATATAAATCAATAAATGTAAAACCATCCCAAGAACAGCAAGTAATGGAAACAACTTGATGAAACAGTACTGAAAGCATATATTGGCCTCTTTATTTTGAGTGGCATTTACCATGGAAATCACAAAGCATTGAGGGAGTTGTTGGATCTAATCTCATAGAAACACAGAAACCTAGAAACATAACAGCAGATAAATGTCAAATAGCCCATCCTTGTTTCATGTTTATTAAAATTTGATGCAAACGCTTATAACATAGTTTCAAAGTGAATTACAAATATAAAAAATGGGGTGACAAATCATTTATTTATACATATATTGGACAAACATAGACAGACTTACAGACTACACTAGAAAAGAGGGTGGAACTACAAAAAATGTAGAAAAGGCAACTTTGATGGTTCACATAGTAGAAAGGGGATGGAAAGCAGGAGCAGAAACTTTAAAAACAGAGAGCCTTCAGAAATGCTATCCAGTCTGCCCATTTACAACATCTATTATCTCCTCCTCTCCCTAAGAGATCCCATGTTCCTATCCCATGTTTTCTTGAATTCAGACACAGTCTTTGTCTCCACCACCTCTATCAGGAGACTATTCCATGCATCTACCACCCTTTCTGTAGAAAAGTATTTGCTTAGACTTCTCCTGAGCCTATTACCAATTAACCTCATTCTTTGCTCTCATTCTGGAGTTTCTTTTCAATTGAAAGAGACTCAATTCATGTGTATTTAAATGTCTCTTATCATATCTTCCCTCTCTCGCTTTTCCTCCAAAGTGTACATATTGAGATCTTTAAGTCTGTCCCCCATATGTCTTATGATGCAGAACATCAGCATTTTAGTTAACTTCCTCTAGACCAGTGGTTCCAAGCCCTATCCTGGGGGACCCCCAGCCAGTCGGGTTTTCAAGATATCCCTAATGAATATGCATGAGAGAGATTTGCATATAATAGAAGTGATAGGTATGCAAATCTCTCTCATGCATATTCATTAGGGATATCTTGAAAACCCGACTGGCTGGGGGTCCCCCAGGACAGGGTTTGGGAACCACTGCTCTAGACCAACTGAGGAATGGCCTAGTGGTAGAGCTGCTGCCTCTGCACCCAGAGGCTATGGGATCAAATCCCAGGACTGCTCCTTGTGACCTTAGACAAGTCATGTAATTCTCCATTGCCCCAGGTACAAAACAAGTACCTGTATATATGTAAATTACTTAAAGTGTGGTTATGTAACTACTAAAAGGCAGTATACAAGCCCCTTTCCTTTTCCTATATCTTAGTGAAAGTATGGTTGCCAGAATTGTACACAATATTCTAAATGAGGTCTTTCCAGAGTTTTATACAGGGGCATCAATACCTCCTTTTTCCTACTGCCATTCCTCTCCCTGTACACCCAAGCAATCTTCCAGCTTTCACTGTCGCCTTTTCAACCTGTTTGGCCACCTTAAGATCATCACATACTATCACAGCCAAGTCCCACTCCTCTTTCACGTACAAAAGTTCACCCCCAAAACCAGGGGTCGGCAACATTTTTAAAGCAAAGAGCCAATTTATCCTAAAAATTTGACCTAAGATTTACAAAGAGCCGCAACGGATAGAGCAGAGAGTTTGAGATATTCCAGGTCTCTCACTCTCTCCCCTCCCCAAGGTCTATTTTCTCTCCCCTCTTTCTTACCTTCAACCCCTCTCAGGTCTCTGCACCTCTCTTCCCTCCCTCCCTCCTCTGCCTTCATCTGTCCCCCTCTCCCCAACCCATAGCTAAGGTTCTCTCCCCTCTCCAGGCCACGACCCTTTAATCTCCTTCCTAAATCCATGATCCCCCCCCCCCAGGGCCTACCAAGGTACCTGATGGTCCAGCAGGGTCTTCATGGCAGGAGCCCAGCACTCTCTCTCCTGCCACCATGCTTCTGCCTTCTAAAATAGCTACCGTGACCTTTTGCAGCTGCTTGCAGCATTTCCTTTAGGGCCGTGAGAGGTCAAGTCAGCCATAAGGCAGCCACAAGGAGGCTGAAGTGAGAGGGCTGCACTCCTGTCATGAAAACACCCTGCTGGATCACCAGGTACCTTGGTAGGCCATGGGGTGGGGGGGGAATTGTGGAATTGGGAGGGAGATTAAAGGGTTGGGGACTGGAGAGCCGCAGCCATATGGCAGAAGAGCTACATGTGGTTCACAAGCTGCAGGTTGCTGACCCCTGCCCTAAACTAAAAAATATCCCCCAATGAAATGGACCACAATGCAGTTTCATAAGCAGAAGCAGGGCAATTCAAATCTCTGAGCACAGGGACACCTGCATCAGGAAGGACAATGCCAGAGGTTCTCAGCCCAGTTCTAAGGACACACTCATTCTGTCTAGTTTTCAGGTTACACACTTTTATAATGCACGGTTTAATATGAGAAAAAATTTTCAACATTGCAAAAATAGGATGATGAAAAAATGTTTGACTTCACTATGCCTTTATAACGTTGTACTTTGAAGCATCAAACCATATTTGTCTTACGATATGATCATATACTTGAAAATACCATACTGTCATATTCTTGTTTCTTTGCTCTCCTGGTGTTCCTCCATTTGGGTGTGTCCTAAGGACTGAGACCAGAATCACTGGAATATAGGACGATGCTTAGTGTTGGGGTGGAGGTGGGAAGATCTGCCCAGAGATCACAGTCAAAATCAGAAATCAGTCTAGGGACACCAAAACTGCTGCAGAAGCCATGACCCCAGATGATTATAAGGCTTTTTCTACCATTTGCGTAAAGATTAAAGAAAAAAAATGTATAGCAGTATATTGAAAGGAAAAAAGAAACAAAATGGATCACTAGTACATCCTGCGCCATTTTTCAAACTTGCCTCTTTCATTTCGCAGATCGCTGGATTAACATTACAAGTAGAGCGAAGCAGTGCAAAGTTCCCGAGGAAGAGGGCATCAGCCTTCACAACGGAGCCTCGTCAAACTTATAATAGCACGCGGAGATGTTTTTGAAAAATTTGAGGTTCTTACATCTTTGAGATAAGTGTCGAGCTCATGTTTGATTTTTCCAGCATTTTTGTGACTTTGATTGTATTGCTATTAGTGCAGCGGCATGATCTATGGACGCTGCAGTATTTTTGTAATATAGAACAGCAGCGGTTTAAACTTGATTTTTGATTGTGAAACACTTTTCCTTTGACACTAGATTTTGCCCATCTGCACTTACTTTCAGTACGGGAGAGGTCCTGGGATGTTTCACAAGTAATTGCTCTGATGGGTTTACTGAGTGGCAACTCGGTTGGAGGGGTTGTTTTTCTCCCACCCCCCCATTCTTGTGAGTTGTGAAAACTTAGGACCCTTCCTTCACATCCTTCACATTGGATTGATAAAATAGTTTGGAAATAGGTACAATGTGTACTGCAGGATCATATCCCATTACAAATGTCACCTCATTTATACTGGATTTACTTTTCTTAGCAGTTGCTCAGAAGCAGACCATTGACCAGCTTCCAGCACAAGTAACAGCAAGAGCCTCAGGATGCCCATCTGCCAGGCGGCAGCTATTCTTTCTTCTCCTGCTGCTGTTGCTTCTGACAGTGCGGATTTTTTTCACAGCTTGAGACGCATGCTCATCTGCAGTGTTTCCGAAAAGGAACCCCAGCAACGTACCCTGCTCAGAAGTTTGCCACACTTGGATCTGACACTTAAAATGAACACAAAAGGTCTGATTGACTGAGGTGCGCTACCGGTTTTAGTGTGCACGCTAGCCGCTACCGCCTCCTTTGAAGCAGGCGGTAGTTTTTCGGCTAGCACATGCTAATCTTGTACGTACGCTAAAAACGCTAGCGTACCTTCGTAAAAGGAGCCCTGAGTGTTTATGCAATTCTCTGCCTATGGGGAAAAACCTTACTATGACAGTAATAAAGGCAGTACAGTATATGAGAACAGGGACATGCAACAGCCATGACGAGCTGGAGAGTGAAAAAAACTGAACATCTATGCAGGACAATGGGAAAAGTAGCTGAGGATTGCTAAGCAAACAAAGTGAGTAGCAGGAGCAATGGAATTGTTACTAGTTCTTGTATTTTTAAGTAGTAATCTGTAGCCCAGAGTATGTGCCAGTCAGTTTGCTGTTAATTTTGAGGGATGGAAGGGTTAATGCTGAAGGAAAGGGGAATGGGTCCCCTTTTCCTATCTCCAGCCCCTCAGCCTCAAAATTAGGGACCTATCTCAAAGCCTCTAACTTCGTCCTTTGCTACCCCATGTCCAGTTTCCTTCCTAGTTCACAGACCTAGCCCAGTGCATAATGGAGGAGAGAAGTGTGTTCCCATTACAGACTGAAGTGATCAGAGAGTTGCCAGTCTGATCCACAGCTGCACCCTGAGGCGCAGAGGGCCCTGAAAAGGGAGGTTGTCATCAGCAGGACCTGATCTTAATCCTCTGTGAGACAGAACCAACTAGAATGAAGCTGCAGCCACAACAACAGCCATGTGTCGGGAGAAGGGATCTGGTCATCTGGAATGCTTGAAGCAATGGAGATGAATGGTAACAGCTTAGGCAGCACCCAGAGTGTTATCTTACCTATTCACCAAACTACAGCACACAGCAAACTACAGTATGCAGGGAGCACACAGCAAACTACAGTACACAGGGAGCACAGAATAACAAAAGAGCTATAGAAAACACCAAAGAAAAAAAGAGCACAGAATATTGTTGCCATCCAGAGAGGGAAAGAAAAAGAGAAACACAGAGCTTAATTTGTGTCCAAAGAGATACACCAAGTAATAAAGGCAACAAGGTCTACCGAGTAACACTGAAGAGGAGAAAGATACCATAAGGAGGAGTAAGAAGCATTATTCAGTCTGTTCAGTGTGTGAATGATGTTGAAATTTGACATGAATGAAACTAGTTGATTCTTTTTTGCAATTATCACATTGCTTTTTGATTTTCAAACCATAATTATATTCTTCTGTATATATTGTGACCAGTCAGGCTCCGTGCCTGCCTTGGTCCCTGTGATTTACCTATTGTCCACCAGGGGAGCAAGAGAGAAGCAGGACCTGAAAGCAAGCCAAGGCCCTATTATCTAGGTCACCACTAGGGGAGCCAAAGAGAAGAACAGATCCTTGCTGACTCAGGTAGATCAGGGCATGTCCCTCCCCTAGAAAGGCTAGCAGTTCTCAACAAACTGGGAGGCAGGATAGGGAGGAAGCTGAGGGCTCTCTCCCACGAGGACCTCCCTGGCTCAAGCAGGAGTAATGGCTGTGCACCCATGGAGGTGGAGGAAGCTGGAACACCTCCAGAATTACCAGTAGCAAAGGAAGAAACTCCCATGGAACTTCAAGGAGAGCTGCCTGCTGAGGAGCTATGTGTGCTTCCAGAACCAATGGATGTGGGAGTGGTGATCAGCACAGACTGAACTGTGAGTGTTTGTTCCTATTTTTGTGGCTGGGTTCTTTTTACTGCTCCTAGTCATTTTGCAAGGATTTTCTGAACTGTGCACTTTGAGTAGAGCTAAGAGTGAGTAGGGGAGAAGTTTGCTTACATCCAGGAGGGATTTTTGAAAGCTGTTTTGTGCTTGTGGAAAGTCAAACTTATAGCACTCCTCTGTGCCCAGCCCAGATATATTTTAGGCTGGAGGCTATAGGTTTTGATATTTGTACCAAGAATAGTAGAGTAAAAAGCATACTCTACAGACACTGTTTTAAATACTGTGGACTGCATTTACGTGAGTTCTGCTGTGGAGTAGACTTGGGGAGAAAGAAGTTTGGAATATAAACAGCCCTGTGAGAGAATATCACAGGCAGAACTAAGCCATTGAGAAAAGAGATCCTGAATGCTGGCAGGGTTTTTACCTCTGCCTTCTTTTTGTGTTTTTTTTTGGTTTGAACATTGCTGTGCTACAATGAACTCAGAGCCAGTTTGATTGTTTGCCATTCTGACTTTATTTTGGAGAAGTAAATTTTCTTTACTGCCATTCAGAAAACTGGATTGGTGTTTGATTGAGTTCCTGAGAAATCCTGCAAGGTGACTCCAGTCTGAGTCACATTCTGGTGCACTTTTTGTTGGTGGCCACTGGAGGCACTGCTGAGTCCCGGCCTAGGGCTCCATTGCTGGCTACAATATTTGAGTGTTATTGAAGTGCCCGTAGAAAAGGGGCTTTTATTTTAAAGCTGTATTCAAATCCAGGTTCAAGGCCCACTTTGAGGTTGCTTTTAATTCCTAAGCTGCACTCGTTGTAGGCCATTCTTGCCTGAGGAGCTTCCCAACCCCTACTTGTTATGTTTATCTATTGATTAGATTGTAAGCTTTTCTGAGCAATACAATACAATCTTTATTTATATATTGCCAATACCTCATGGAAGTTCACAGCAGTTTACAAAAATATAAATGATATAATACAACATTATGAACAGGTTATCTTAAAATTATATCTTTTTAAGTACAAATTCAAACAGGTAGAGGGGCATAATAAAAAGGGACGTCTAAGTCCGTTTACGTCCATCTCGCAAGTCGTCCAAAGTAAAAAACAGCTTAAGACACATTTTCAAAAAATACGTCCAACTTTTTTTTTCGTTTCGAAAATCATCTAATTACACGTCCTGCCGATCTGATTGTCCAAGTCACTAAATTGTCCATCTTTATACCACATTTTCGTCCAACTTTTCATCCAAGTCAAAAATGCCTAGAACAAGCCCTGTTGGATGTAGGAGGGGTCTGCAAAGTGATGGACTCCACACCCAGACATGCCACCTAAATAGTGGGGTACCTTACAGGGCACTGCTGTGAACCTCACAAAAAGAGTGCCATGTCTTCTCCTCCCTAAAGCTCCATTATAGGTTATGATGAGTCCCTCAAACCACCTCTAGAATCCCCTAGACCCACTTATCTACCACCCCAATAGTCCTTATGGTTGCAGGAGCCACTTATATGCCAGTACAAAAGGGTTTTGGGGGTGTATAGGGGAATGCACGTGTTTAAGTATCAATGCAGTGATTACAAGGGCTTATGGGCATGGGTCCTCCTCTCTATGGGTCCCTAACCCACCCCCAAGATGACTTAAGCTGCCTCTGTGCTGAACGACTAGGCTTTCCTATGCTAGGCAGCCAGGTGATGATGGTCTGGAGGCTGAATTTTAAAGGTGTGATTAATATTTTTATGGGGGTGGGGGGTCGGTGATCACTGGGGTAGTGTGTGGGAGTCTGTTTTATGTGTTTGCAGTGCTTATCTGGTGACCTTAGATGTGTTTTTGTGACTTAGACCAGGTTTTACATCCAAGTTCCGTCAATCGTGGGCTGTATAACTTTCGGTTATACATGATGTACGACTAAGTCTAAGCCAGCCCATGTCCCGCTCAACTCCTGCCCGCGACACTCCTCCCGAAACGCCCCATTTAGCTTTGGTCGTTCAGCGGCACTATGAAGACCTAGGTCATTTAGAAATACGTCCAAAACCCGTTTTTAGTATCGGCACTTGGATGTGTTTGAGAAATGTTCGTCCAAGTGCTGACTTAGGCCAGTTTGTGAACGTATTTCTCTTTCGATTATGAGCCCCATAGGTCTTTAGATCTTTTTTTTGAAACTTCAAGTTAATTTGTTCATTGATTCTACAAAGTAGAGTTTTCCACTGTTTGACTGCTTGATAAGCCCATGTTGAATTAAAAATCCTGATATATTTTATATTTTTAATATCAGGGAAATGAAAGATATGGTTTTGCCTTAAATTCAAAGTTGACTTTTTGGAGAATTTAAAAAGTTGAGGTATATAAATCTGGAGTGTCGCCAAAGTGAGTTTTGAAACATATATATAAAATAATTTATAATGGATCCTAGCTTCCACTGGTAGCTCTAGTAGAGCCAGTGCAGCTCTAGTAGATAAGATGTGATCCTATCACCCTTTTTCAGATTGAAAATTAGTCTTATAGTAGAGCTGCACACAAGTCTTTTAAAGAGTCTGGGGTGGGGGGTGGGCTAGTGAACCATAGAAAGGAGGACCCAGGCACATAAGAACATTAGAATAGCCTTACTGGGTCAGACTAATGGTCCATCAAGCCCAGTTTCCCATTCTCATGGTGGCCAATCCAGGTCACTAGTACCTGGCCAAAACCCAAGGAATAGTGATATTCCATTCTACCAATCCAGGGCAAGCAGAGGCTTCCCCCATGTCTTAATTGTCCAAACCTTTCCAGCAATGCTTTCCACTCTTACCACAACCTCTGGTAATGCATTTCAGAGCTTAACTATTCTCTGAGTGAAAAAATATTTCCTCCTGTTGGTTTTAAACGTATTTCCCTGTAACTTCATTGAGTGTCCCCTTCTCTTTGGGCTTCCCCCATGTCTTAATTGTCCAAACCTTTCTTAAAACCAGCAATGCTTTCCGCTCTTTCCACAACCTCTGGTAATGCATTTCGGAGCTTAACTATTCTCTGAGTGAAAAAATATTTCCTCCTGTTGGTTTTAAACGTATTTCCCTGTAACTTCATTGAGTGTCCCCTTCTCTTTGTAATTTTTGACGGCGTGAAAAATCAATCTACCCGTTCTACTCCACTCAGGATTTTGTAGACTTCAATCATATCTCCCCTCAGCCATCTCTTTTCCAAGCTAAAGAACTCTAACCGTTTTAGTCTTTCCTCATATGAGAGAAGTTCCATCCCCTTTATCATCTTGGTCGCTCTTCTTTGAACCTTTTTTAGCGCCACTATATCTTTCTTGAGATAAGGAAAACAGAAATGAACGCAATACTCCAGATGAGATTGCACCATGGAGCTATACAGGGGCATTATAACATTCTTAGTCTTGTTAACCATCCCTTTTTTAATAATTGCTAGCATCCTTTTTTGCTTTTTTTGGCCACTACCACACATTGGGCAGAAGGTTTCATTGACTACAATGACACCCAGATCCTTTTCTTGGGTGCTAATCCCCAAGGTTGATCCTAGCATCCGGTAACTGTGATTCAGGTTATTCTTCCTAATGTGCATCACTTTGCATTTGTCCGTATTAAATTTCATCCGCCACTTGGACGCCAGTCTTCTAACTTCCTAAGGTCTGCCTGCAATTTTTCACAATCCGCATCCGTTTTAACAACTTTGAACAGTATAGTGTCATCTGTAAATTTAATCACTTCTCTCTTCGTTCCAATTTCCAGATCCAGTGCAGATCCTGCGGCACTCCACTGTTTACTCTCCTCCATTGAGAAAAATGACCATTTAACACTACCTTCTGTTTTCTATCCAATAACCAATTCCTAATCCACCCTTGAAAACCATTTCTGGTTCTGGTAGATCTCTTACATCTTCTTCCGTAAGCCACTCTGTCCACTACATTCATGGTGGCAAATGTAAGTCCCCCAAAACCCTAATGTACTGCCATAATGGTGGAACCTGAAGCCTTAAAGATTATTGGGGTTGTAGACAGGTGAGTATAGTGGGTTTTGGGGGGGCTCACCATAACCTATAAGGGATATCTGGTGGATGTTTATCTGGCAATCTTTTTGTGAAGTTTACAACAGTACCCTGTAAGGTGCCCCACTGATCTGTTGCCATGTCTGAATGGCCAGTCCATCACAATGCTGGCCCCTCCCACATCCAAACGATCTTCTTCTGGACATTTCAGACGTGGACAAATTTTTGGTCAAGAATGTGGTATAAAGATAGACATAGTGGCAGTCTGGATGACCAACCGCCTAGACATAGAGATAGACAATTTTAAAAAAAATATATTTTGGACGTACTTTTTGAGAATGGGAACTTTGGGTGACTAGCGCCCTACGTCAAAATCGTACTTAGACGTATCTTTTGACTATGCCCCTCTATGTGTTTTAGATGGTTGGGAAAAGACCACTTTAGCATTTCGTTAACACATTCTAAAATGATTATTTTAAATGAAACAGGTGCATTCTTTAAAATATAAGTTGGGCAAGCAGGGAAAGTATCTTGAGTGTTCTAATTTACAGTGCTGTGCACATCTAGCAACACTATAAAAATAATAAGTAGTGGTAGTAGCCAAAGACAGAACCCCCATGATTTTCCCTCCAAAGGATATATCCTTCCCACCACCACCACTACCTCCGTCAGGAAGAAAGACACAACTCCTGTTGTAGACATTGTGGAGTAAGAAAAAGGTCAGAACTCATTTACTTTGATAAAGCAACTAATGCAGAGTGACCCAAACTGTAGGTCCAGACCCCAAATAGGATCACAAAATGTACATTTTGGGTTATGACCTGTGTGAGCTCTCCATAGATGTATCATTATTCTATATTTCCGGGGCAGTCACACACAATCTTATTTGGCCATAATCATGAGATCACTGTCACAAAAAGATTGCAAAGCACTGAACTAAAGGTTCCTGAACTTCTCTACATATGCATCTGTGAATAGAGCCCTAGTTTAAACTGGAAGCCTAAGTGTAGCTAGTAGTTGTAGGGCCTGAACCTGACAACAGAGTTCATAGTATAAACCAATGTCTCGCACACTTTGTCAAGCGGCGGCACGTTAAATATAGTGATGGCGGCATTTGGAAGTGTGTGGACATCGACGCGACTACGAAGACCGGCGCAAGGTGTAGAAGTAGAGGGGACGCTGGGAACCAGTGATCATAATATGATCCGCTTTGACCTGAACATGGGGATGAAACATCGATCCAGAACAACAGCCATGGCGCTGAACTTCCGAAAAGGGAATTACGAAGGGATGAGTCTCATGGTGGGGAAGAAGGTCAAGAAGAGGATAAGCACTTTAAGGGGAAACGACCCGCGAAGGAAGTGGTGGGGCTGTTGGATGACTGAGGAATGAAGGGAGTGCTAAAGGAGGACAAAGCCATCGCCGACAAACTGAACACATTTTTTTTGCATCTGTGTTTACCGAAGAGGATATATGCAACATATCTTAGCTAATTTATGTTTCTTGTTTAGTAGGGACCCTAATGCCCTGATTATGCAATTTGACATGAGCTCTGCCTTTGATCTAGTGGACCATGGGAAATTGTTACAATGCTTAGATGCAATCGGTATCAGAGGAGAGGTGCTAGACTGGTTCCGAGGTTTCCTTATGTCCTGCACATATCAAGTACGTTTTAACTACAATCTCTCCAACACCTGGAGTAATCCATCTGGTGTTCCGCAGGGGTCACCAGTATCCACATTGCTTTTCAATGTTTAAATGTCATCATTAGGTGCACAGCTGACCCAGCTGGGGATAAAAGTATTTAGCTACGCAGACGACTTTACGATCATTATCCCATTTGCTACCTCTCTCTCTGAAGTTACTCTAATGGCAACAGAAGTACTAGACTTGATGGAACAATGGATGACTGAATTTAGATTGAAGCTTAACTCAGAAAAAAACAAAATTCTTTGTAGCTTCATCTCACCCACTTGATACAAAAACATCACTGTGCATCAATAATCTTAGCTACCCTATTCAACCTACTATGAAGGTTTTGGGTGTAATCCTGGACCAGGGCCTAACCATGAAAGACTCTTTGGTTAGAAAGGGTTTCTTTACTCTGTGAAAGCTTCGGTCCATCAGAGCATATTTTGATGCTTCATCATTCAGAATTCTAGTTCAATCCCTTATACTGAGCCAACTTGACTACTGTAATATCGCCTATCTGGCAATTGCCCAAAAGATTAAGCAGCGATTACAACTGGTGCAAAATGCAGAGGTCAAACTGATCTTCGGGTTGAAGAAGTTTGACCATGTGACTCCTTCCTTCCGACTCCTACATTGGCTGCCGATGGAGGCATGTGTGAAGTTTAAGTTCGGATGTTTCTGCTTTAAGGTATTGTTTGGTTTAGCCCCTAAATATATAACTGACCTTTCTCCTTCCCAACCAACAGACATAAGAGAAGCTCACACCTGAACTTTATATCTCTACCGGCTAGAGGATGTAAATTCAAAAGTCATCATCAATATCTTCTCTCATATCAAGCAGCATTATGGGGTAAAGACCTGGAACAATTACTTATGCTTGCTAATACTTAAGGGGAATTCAGGAGACACCTAAACACATATCTGTTCCTGAAGTACTTAGGCAGTTAATTTGTATAATCTTTCCCACAGTAACTGATCTCTAGAGCCGCTATTCACTAGTTTCAACCTGCCAGTTCTACTCAATTTGTAGCATTTTTAATCATTGTAAACCGCATAGAACTTCACGGTCCTGCAGTATATAAACTGTTTATTATTATTATTATTATTAACATACCGGATGCCGACATGCTATTTGTGGGAAACTGACAGGGTTGACGGTCAGTCTAGAAGAGGTATGCCGTCAGATTGATAGGTTTAAAAATGATAAATCCCCAGGACTGGATGGCATTCATCCAAGGGTAATAAAGGAACTGAAAGTGATTATAGCTGAACTGCTTCAACTGATAGCCAATCTGTCAGTCAAATTGGGAAGGGTTCCGGAAGACTGGAAGGTGGCGAATGTTAGTCCGATCTTCAAGAAAGGTTCGAGGGGTGATCCTGGAAACTACAGAGTCTGACCTCGGTACTGGGAAAGATGGTAGAGGCACTGATAAAGGACTGCATCATTGCGCACCTTGACGGACATGATCTGATGAGGACCAGCCAGCATGGCTTCAGCAGAGGAAGATCTTGCTTGACGAACTTGCTACACTCCTTTCAGGGAGTAAACAGATGGATAGATAAGGGTGACCTGATCGACATTGTATGTCTGGATTTTCAGAAGGCTTTTGACAAGGTTCCGCATGAATGACTACTTCAAAAAATTGTGAACCATGAAATACGTGGACTAAAAATTGGCTGGCAGATAGGAAACAGAGAGTGGGAGTAAATGGGCAATACTCAGACTGGAAAAGTGTAACCAGCGGAGTGCCTCAGGGTTCGGTGCTTGGACCCATGCTCTTCAACATATTTATAAATGATTTGGAAATTGGTACGACAAGTGAGGTTATTAAATTTGCAGACGATATGAAGTTATTCAGAGTAGTGAAGACGTGGGAGGATTGCGAAAATCTGCAACGTGACATAGACACGCTTGAGAAATGGGCCATGACATGGCAGATGAGGTTCAACATGGATAAGTGTAAGGTGATGCATGTCGGTAACAAAACTCCCCCAGGAAAGAGACTTGGGAGTACTGGTCGACAAATCGATGAAGCCATCTGCGCAATGCACAGTGGCAGCAAAAAGGGCGAACAGAATGCTAGGAATGATTAAGAAGGGGTTCACTAACAGATCGGAGAAGGTTATCATGCCGCTGTACCGCGCCATGGTATGTCCTCACCTGGAATACTGCGTCCAACACTGGTCGCCGTACATGAAGACATGGTACTACTCAAAAGGATCCAGAGAAGATCGATTAAAATTGTAAAGGGGCTGGAAGAGTTGCCGTACAGTGAGAGATTAGAGAAATTGGGCCTCTTCTCCCTTGAAAAGAGGAGACTGAGAGGGAACATGATAGAAACATTCAAGATACTGAAGGGAATAGACTTAGTAGGTAAAGACAGGTTGTTCACCCTCTCCAAGGTAGGGAGAAAGAGATGGCACTCTCTAAAGTTAAAAGGGGATAGATTCCATACAAACGTAAGGAAGTTCTTCTTCACCCAGAGAGTGCTAGAAAACTGGAACGCTCTTCCGGAGGCTGTTATAGGGGACAACACCCTCAAGGGATTCAAGTCAAAGTTAGACAAGTTCCTGCTGAACCGGAACATATGCAGGTAGGGCTGGTCTCAGGGGGCTGTCATGGAAGTGGACTGCTGGGAACGATGGACTTCTTATGTTCTTATGCATGGTGACATCACGTCAACATCTGCACATGTGCAAAGGCCGTCCAGATGAGCCCTGAATCGCTAGTAGGGGGTGCTGGAAGGAAAGACGTGCAGAGAGAAGAAGTGCTGACGCCTGCTGACTGCGTACAGGATATGTTTCTCGCCACAAGAGGTTTGTCCTATAGGCAGTCATCTGTTGCCTCTCCTCCTCCCTGGCATCTTGTGGCACACCTGAAATTTCAGGCGGCACACTAGTATAGACACAGACACAGACACACTCTCTCTCCTCTCTGGCTTTTCCTGGTGCAGTATGAAACAAAAAAAAAACAAAACCCACTGTTGTAAAACTTGCTTGAGAATCATCTTGTTCTCAAGTTGGATAGAACATGTGTTCACATGATCTTGTAGCAGCTTCTGTAACCCCTTTCTGCAGCCTTCAGCTATGATTCTACTTCATCCTTTTCATTATCTTTGTACTTCTCTGTATCTCCTGCTGAACTGTCAACTCTTTCCTCATCCCCCTCTTCGGGCTGTTTTGTTCTGTTCTTTGATCCAATTGTAAATTTTCTGCTCTTTTGAGGTCCAGTATCTCTCCTGCTTTTCTTTTTAGATAGCAGTATGTGGTAGAGTAACTTTTATTCATATTTGCAGGAAATGGCTGGAGTCAAGGGAAAAATAGAAATGGGGAGGATTTGGATTTGGTTTAAACGTTTTAAGTACTAGCTCAAGATGAGTTTCATTTAGCTACACTGGTCAACTAAAAAACAAAGTTTTTCTGTGCTACTGAGAACTTAAGAAGTGTTCTTAATTAATTTAATGATGCTGATTTCAGATCTGTAATTGAAATTCAGCTAACATGTCAGGTTTCTGAGATACACTTTACTGTTTTTTAGACAGTTTGCCATATCGGCACAATATTGTGAGTATGAACTGTGTCCCACCAAACTTGTGTTAAGGAGTTTACTCTGAAAACAAACATGAAGGCAATAAGGAGACATGTTGCGGCATATATTTATGCCTCTTAACTCTCACAAAAGCGATGTCAGAATGTTCAGAAATGTTTGAGACACTTGCTTTTACGCTTGTACTGTATATCTGTCTGTTTGCAAGAACCAACAATAGTCTCCCATCATACTGGGGGTGGGGTAAGAGATAAAGGGTTTTAATTCTTTTATGTTATTTAAAATAGGTAGCAGGTGGAGACAATTGCTTATACTTACCTGGAGGAGAAATTGGTCCTGATTCCTGGAGTTTGGTCCTGGTCCAGTATGCCTGTTCTTGAATCTCAGATACAGCACTACAGAGTGGGCCTGAAGAAAGAAGAGAGAGGTTTATTATTATTATTCTTCATTATTTTAGTGTAAATACTTACAATTTTATTTTAATATTTGAAGGACAGTGTTTTTAAGAAAAGACTGAGCACTCAATTTTTCCAAAAACTATGTTGAAGGTGCAGCAATTCCTTTGGTACGCACCTGGTTTACCTGAAAGGAAAAACAAGGTAAAGCAATTTATTCACAAAGCAATTTATTCTTGTTTCAATAACACAACACTCAATGCTCATCAGTTTTACCAACATCAGCCCAGACTGATACTGTAAAACTAGAAGTGAAAGGTAATAACTAAGGGGTCCTTTTAGTAAGCTGCGATAAGCACTAACATGTGCTTACCACAGGTTAAAAAGCACTACCGCTGAGTGTACTCAGGCATCCTGCAGGAGTTGTTGCAGAGTATGCGCTACCCATGCTCTAAAAAATAGCTCATATTGTAATAACATAGTAATAATAATAAACCTCTGACATTTTAACAGACGAAGACTACATTTTAAAGTCCAAGAGTGAGAAACATATTGATGAATGATATTTAGGGATTAGAGCACTCACATACTGTATTAGAGACCCCAGCTTGTATAAATTCTCTTTAGATCTGAGATCTCCTATCCCAAATATTCAATAATAAGGGCAAGGTGGAGGGGCATTTTAGAAAAAAAAAAATTTGCCATCTAAGGCTGACTTGGACATTTCCAGTTAGATGTCCAAAGTCAGAGGAACAGAAACAATCATTTTTGAATGGCAACTGCTGGATATCCAAATATAATATTTTTTTTGAAAATCGTATATTTAAGACGTCTTGGCCACCGGGACATCTAACTTTATACCCATTTTCGATCAGAAAAACATCCATGTTGTAAATGTCGATATGCAGACCATTTGGACGTGGGAGGGGCCATCATAGTAATGGACTAGACAAGTAGACATCCCAGAGCAGTGTGATAACTTAGAGCAGTTGTATTTAACCCAGTCCTCAGGGACCACCTGGTCAGTCAGGTTTTCAGGATATTCACAATGAATATGTTTGACAGAGACTTTGAAAACCTGACTGGCCAGATGGTTCCTGAGGACTAGGTTGAATATCACTGCCTTAGAGAGCACTGCTGTGAACTTCACATAAAGAGTGCCAGATGTATATCTCACCAGAAGCCCCTTACAATTTATGGTGAGCCCCCAAACCTACTATGCCCACCTGCGCACCACCCCAATAGCCCTTCATGGCTTCAGGTGGCACCTATATAGCAGAATGGTAGGGTTTGGGTGAGCTCACACTTTCTACCATAAATGTAGTGGTGCGAGTGGCTTATGTTCCTGAGTTGTCCTCTTTATGGTTCACTAGTCCACTCACCAAGTAACTCTGCACACCTGTGTGATGCTCTACTAGGCTTCCCCATACCAGATGCTGCTGTTCTAGAGCAAGGTATGTACCTTTTTGTTCTCATTTTTGTGTAGTGAAACATAGAAACATAGAAATAGACGGCAGATAAGGGCCCATGGCCCATTTAGTCTGCCCACCTTAATGTCCCTCCCCTACCTTTGCCCTGTGAATAGATCCCATGTGCCGATCCCATTTGGCCTTAAAATCAGGCACGCTGCTGGCCTCAATCACCTGTAGTGGAAGACTATTCCAGCAATCAACCACTCTTTCAGTGAATGATCGCTGGAATAGTCTTCCTCTACAGGTGATTGAGGCCAGCAGCGTGCCTGATTTTAAGGCCAAATGGGATCGGCACATGGGATCTATTCACAGGGCAAAGAGGGTCAGTGAACACGGGGAGTGCAGGGGTGTCTTCCCATGATGTATACAGTGGTCATCTGGTCAGTTTGGGCACCTTTTGGGGCACTTAGATGCTTCTAAAACAGGTCTAGCTCCTAACATTTATGTCTCATTCAGGACGTCTTGCAAAACATTTGATTATCGCTGCAAGATTACCAAGTCTAACCCACCCTTAAATATACCCAAAGCCTGCCCATAACATGCCTCCAACATGACCATCTCAAGCTCTAAACACACAGAAATTGGGATGCCTCGCTAGACATCCAGAAAAGTGGTTTCGATTATTGGCACTTAGATGTCCCAGTGCTGAGTTGGGACACTTTTTAGACATTTATATTTTTTTTGATTATGAACCCCTTGGTAAACAAGTGACATTGAAAAATAAGATTTGTGGTAGACATGAACACATTTTTGTATCAATATTGCAAGATGATTCTATTACTATGTTATAAAACTGATGTTCAGCTAGAACGAAAATAATGATATCCTTGAAAATAGAAATAACAGCAGCCTTAAATATTGCTAAAATGCTGTTTGTACAATAAACCATGGAATTTGGAATATCTTTTAAGGATGTTTGTCAGAGAGTGTTTTCCTGCATAATTTTTTCCCTTCGAATTTGTTTATGGTTTGCTTTGAAATAAGAAGCAGTATTTCCATAAATATTGTTATTTAAAGAAGGGTATGATCCTGCCAATTCCTAAATCATTGAATTACTTTGATCACTAGATCTGAGCTGATAAACTTCTGCTTCCTCATTGTTTAGCTCAGCCAAGACTCCATAATTGTGTTTCTACTATGGAGAGTTGACAAGAACCATAAAAATAGATCTCAATTTTGACTCAACAGTATCTACATTTTTAGATTGCAAGAAACAAAGAGAAAATTTGCTTCCTACCAATAATATATATCAGGTTTTTCTAATGCAAGCTAAATTCCTGATTCTACCCCTTTAATCTAAACGTCTGATTTTTAATGGATATTTATTTAGATTATTAACCTTGCATTCTTTTATACCCATCTAATCATTTTGGTCTTCATTTCTCCAAATTAATTTGATCTAAGATAAGCAATCACTGGGGGAAAGAAAGGTAAATAGGATTATTATTGTTCTCTTTCGCTTTTGCGGCTGGTATCATGAGTGTTGCAGTTGTCCAGGTCTTACTGCATCTGGGTAGAATTTTCCTGATTCAGTCACCTCAAGCTCCAGCCAGTCAGATCTGAGGACTCAGATTCTGGAAATGGTGCCATTATCAGCGTCTGCCTTAAAAACGGCTGCTGATCACGTGTCAATCACGCAATGACGCCATTTATAGAATCACGGCAACATGAAAGGTAGATGGCGGAAATAAAAGCCGGTATTTTAAAGGCCTACATTTCTGGCATGTACCTTTTATGAGAATCGAACCAACAGAGGCGCCTAACAACACTTCTGGTGTTAACCACGCCTACAGTGACATTAGGTGTTGTAAGGTACCTTTTGTAGGTGGGATAATGGCAGCCTTTTTGCAGGTGCCCTTAGGCATCTCCATTTTTTAAAATTGAGTTTTAATTGGTTTTTAATCGGTGAAGTCAACCAGGACTGATTTTTGGGTGGGTCTGGAAGGGCATCAGACTGTTCAGATATTTACACTACTTCAGTTTTCCTTTCACTGGCCTATACTGCTGCTGACCAGATGAATCTGACTCCTAATTGGTAGGAATAGGGTTACCATATTTATGGAGACCAAACATAACATAAGATCTGGGTCATACCAATGGTCCATCTAGCCCAGTATCCTATTTTAACAGTGGTCAATCCAGGTCACAAGTACCTGGCAGAAACCCAAATAGTAGTAACATTCCATGCTACTGATCCCAGAGCAAGTAGTGTCTTCCCTTATATCTGTCTCAATAGCAGACTATGGACTTTTCCTCCAAAACGTTGTCTAAATCTTTTTTAAATCTAGCTATGCCAACCACTTTACCACATCCTCTGGCAACAAGTTCCAGGGCTTAACTATTCTTTGAGTGAAAAAAAAAATATTTTCTCCTATTTGTTTTAAAAGTATTTCCATGAATGTCCCCTGGTCTTTGAACTTTTTGAAAGAGTGAAAAATCGATTCACTTATATCTGTTCTATATCACTCAGGATTTTATAGACCTCAATCATATCCACCCTCAGCCGTTTCTTTGTCAAGCTAAAGAGTCCTAACTTCTTTAGCCTTTCCTCATACGAGAAGAGTTCCATCCCCTATATCATATTGGTCGCTTGTCTTTGAACCTTTACTAATCCTGTTATATATTTTTTGAGATAGAGCTACCAGAACCGAGCACAATACTTAAGGTGATGTCACACCATGGAACTATGCAGAGGCATGATAATATTATTGGTCTTATTTCTTATCCCATTCCTAATAATTCCTAGCATCTTATTTTTTTTTTGGGGGGGGGCTGCCATTACACACTGGGCAGAAGATTTCAGTGTAGTGTCTACAATGACACCCAGATCTTTTTCTTGGGTGCTGACTCCTAGAGTGGACCCTAGCATCACGTAAATATGGGTTAGTCTTCCCAATGTACATCACTTTGCATTTGTCCACATTAAATTTTAGCCATTTACTGTAAATGCCAGTCTTCCAGGTTCCTAAGGTCTTCCTGTGCAATTATTCAGTCTGCATGTTAAACAGCACTGATCCCAGTACAGAATCCAAAACAGAATATTGGCTCCCTAACCCATGAGTTTTAAATTTTCTCAGAAGTCTCTCATGATGAACTTTGTGAAAGCTTTCTGAAAATCTAGATACACTATATCAACCATCTCACCTGTATGCACATTTATTTATTTTAAAAATTTCTATACCATTTACAACTAAACGGTTAACAAGGTATACATACATAATCTTAAAACATCATAAAATAGACATACAAAAAGATCTTAAAACTCATAGCTAAAAAATGCTAGCAAAGCTTTACATAAAAACAAACCTTAAAAGAGAGAAACATTAATGTTGTGTCGTGGATACAAATTAATATCATAACTGTGGATCTCAAACAGTTCATCGGGTTTACCTAAGAAGAGAGTTTGACCAAAAGAAAGCATCAACAAACTGGGTTTTAAGTAATTTTCTAAACATATTCCTCTCCACATTCCTTATTTGTCCTACCAAAGAATTCCTAATCTTAATTCCTGCAGAGCAGAGTCTTTTTGCTAGTATCGACCAACCTTGAGTTCACAGTCATCTTCAGCAAGGCTAAGTTCTCAGAACATAAGAATTGCCGCTGCTGGGTCAGACCAGTGGTCCATCGCACCCAGCAATCTGCTCTTGTGGCGGCCCCCAGGTCAAAGACTTGTGCCCTAACCGAGACCAACCCTAACTGTATTCGTTCTGGTTCAGCAGGAACTTGTCCAAGCTTGTCTTGAATCCCTGGAGAGTGTTTTCCCTTATAACAGACTCCGGAAGAGCATTCTAGTTCTCTACCACTCCATTTTCTTACGTTTGTACAGAATCTATCCCCTTTTAACTTCAGAGAGTGCCCTCTCGTTCTCTCTACCTTGGAGAGGATGAACAACCTGTGTTTAACTACCAAGTCTATTCCCTTCATTATCTTGAATGTTTCGGTCATGTCTCCTCTCAATCTCCTCTTTTCAAGGGAGAATAGGCCCAGCTTCCCTAATCTCTCACTGTACGTCAACTCCTCCAATCCCATAACCATATTAGTCACTCTTCTCTGGACCCTTTCGAGTAGTACCGTGTCCTTCTTCATATACGGCGACCAGTGCTGGACGCAGTATTCCAGGTGAGGGCGTACCATGGCCCGGTACAGCGGCATGATAACCTTCTCCGATCTGTTCGTGATCCCCTTCTTAGTCATTCCTAGCATTCTATTCACCCTTTTCGCCGCCGCCATGCATTGCGCAGATGGCTTCATTGACTTGTCGACCAGTACTCCCAGGTCTCTTACCTGGGGGGGTCTCTCCAAGTACTGCCACGGACGTCTTGTATTCGTGTATGGGATTTTTGATACTGACATGCATTACCTTACATTTATCCACGTTGAACTTCATTTGCCATGTCGCTGCCCATTTCTCGAGCGTGGTTATGTCATGTTGTAGAGCGCAAAGATGTCGCATTGCAGAGAGCAAAGATCATTTTGGAATATAACTAGATATGTTATTTTTTTTACCATATCTGAAATATTTCCGTACAGAAATTGACAGATCATTAAGAGCTCTTTTTACGAAGGTGCGCTAGTGGTTTTAGCATGTGCGCTACATTGTCACACACGCTACACGCTAACACCTCCATAGAGCTTGTGTTAGTATTTTCTGTGTAGCGCGGGGGTTAGCACACGCTAAAAACGCTAACGCACCTTCGTAATAGGAGCCCTAAAACTTTGCACTGTATTCTGAATGCGACCGGAAGCCAATGGAGTTTCTGGAGATGAGGCGAAATATGATCATATTTAGACAAACCCAGTATCATTCAAGCTGCCGCGTTCTGTGTAACCTGTGACGCTTTACATCTAACCTTTGTTATTCCAAGATAAAGGGCATTACAGTAGTCAAGTCTCCACAGGAACATAGCCTGAACTACAGTTCAAAAATCGTATGGTACTAACATTGGTTTTAAATGATGCAACAAGTACATCTGTGCAAAGCAAGCTTGAACAGTCTTGGTTACTTGCAACTTCATTGTTAGTCCAGAATCTAATCTCATACCTAAAATAGTCATGGAATCACGCACCGGGAGAAAATCATCAGAAATTTTCACCTCCATAGGCCACTGAGGATCCAATTTTCCTACCAACATTATTTCAGTTTTATCTACATTCAGTTTCAAACCATATTTTCCCATCTACTCGTCAATTTTACTCATATATTCACTCAATGGTTTCTCAAGATTATTATTCCATCCATCAACTGGAAAGCAAAAATAATGTCATTGCATATATTCAATAATCTATGCCTAAAGTTTCAAATAATTTCCCTATACTAGCCATGTAGATAATAAATAATAAGGCAGAAAGAGCAGAACCTTGTGGTACTCCTGTTCTAGGTGAGTATATATTTGAGATCTTACATCCATTTCTCACTTGAAAGGATTGTGCTAAAAGATATTTTGAAACCAGTTAAACACAACACCTGCACCCTGTATTCCAAGATGATACAAGCTACACAATAATTTATTAAGATCAACCGAGTCAAAATCTCCAGAAATATCTAGCTCCAGAACTATTTTGAGGCATCCCCAATCGCAAGGTATCAATTAAAAAAAATTAATAATAATTCTACACTATGGTCTTTCCGAAAACTGAATTGATTGCAATCCAATCAGCCAATCTCATGAACAAAATCATCTAACTGAAAAAGAACAATTTTTTCTAAAACCTTTCCAATAAATGGAACAATGGAAATAGGACAGAAGTTTTTCATAATACTTAATTCCAAGTTTTTATGCTTCAAAACCGATCTAACAGTAGATTGCTTACAGACTTCTGGAAAAATGCCATTTTCCAGTGATTTGTTCACAATCTTAGTGATTAGTGAAGTCACCTTATTAACCATTTGTCTAATAATTGTTGAAGCACAAGGATCCCGAATTGCCTGAGTAGGTGTACAACTACAAATAACTTTATGAACCTGAGATTCATCTACAGTATTAAAATGAGACCATTTCTCATTTTCTAAGTTCTCTTCTGGACTGAAATCAAGTTCATCAAGTGGTTGTTGAATACCACCCATTCTTTCCACTAAAATCATCATATCCATTAATCAAATGATTTATAGTATTAAACAACTCTTTTGGTCGTTTCAGTCTCACATAGACTAAGATATTCAGTAAGTCGAATTTTATAATTATCATAATCCTCACTTTCCTAACTTCACTTCTAACCTGCACTATTGCTTCTGAACTCCATGGACTAGGTCTATATTGTCCTTTCAGCACAATCAATTTTTCAGGCGCAACATTCAAAGCATCAATCAGACCACTATGCCACTTGACAACCATTTCATCTACTGATTCATTTTCATCTATATATACACTCAACAATGATTCCTTCTCTAAATCCTTTATATCAAAGTGGGGTCTTATCAATCGCATTTATTTTTTTCCCCTCACGTTTATATATTGGACCAATCATAAATGGCAACTTGTGGTCAGACCAAACTACCTTTTCAACCTGCAGAGAATTTTTCAAAAGATTTCTACAATCCTGAGACATAAAAATTAAGTCTAAAACATGACCAGCTTGATGTGTACTTTCTCTCACTACCTGTTCTAAATTTAAAGCAGAAAAAGTTGCAAAAACAACATCATCCAAATCAGCCTCACAAACTTCATGATGATTTAAAGGACTGTTAATATCACCTAAAATACAAAATTTACTAAAATCAATATTTAAACCCATTTTAAAAGTCTAAGAATGGGAACTCATGATTAACAGCTACACCTGGGGGGAGATAGACTAAACATATCATATAAGAATCATTTTTTACCACTACTTACTCACCCAATTCGCATACCATTTTGCCTATCATTTTTATTCTCAAACTCTGTCTTGAGAAAACTACCACCTCCCTCCTCTTCTTCCCTTTCAACGTGCCCATTCCCAACCATACCCAGGTGGACTGCATTGTCTAATCAATTCTACATCCATCTCTAAAAACCAAGATTCAGTTATGTACAATAAATCATATCTATCCTCGCTCAATAAATCATAAATTAAAACTACCTTGTTCCTTGCTGATCTAACATTTACGTACCCACATTTAATTCTAGGATGACATTCATTCAACATTACTACCTTCTTCAAATCTGTTGTTACACCTGGTGTATTTCTCCTACAAGAGGACATATTCCATATCTCTCCTGTTCTACCAACACAGTAATTGACTCACTATCCATAACAGCTAAATATACCAATGCCCAAAGTCTCCCCAAAGGAGCACACCAAGGAGTACTCCTTTGTCAGCACAACTTAGAGGCATCCGCACCTCTGGTGCTCTGCACCTCCGGCGCTGAGCTTCAGGTGATTAAAACTGCACGCCCCTGGGAAATGTCACCAAAAGAGGCGTGGCTAGCAATAATCCGGTTCAGCTGTTCACGGGGCAAGTTACTAGAGCGGCATAATTATAGATGTTACCCAAATGGTCCTCAAGGCCCCCAACTACCTCGGCTTTAGAAAATTACTCAAAACCCGCCTCTTCCAAGACCAGGACCCTTAATGCCCCTTCCTAACTAACTAAACCTTTCCCCTTTACTACTTCCTCCCCCCCACCCCCCCCGGCAACTTTGATCAATTTGGTATTGAACCGCTTGTAACTCTGTTTAATTGATGTGAACTGCCTAGAACTCTTCTGGGTATGGCAATATACAAAAATAAAGTTATTATTATTATTATTATTATGTTACAGTTCTTTCCAGGCGCACAGCTCAGCAATGTGCAAGATGTCAAAGTCCTTCCAGGCTCTCCCAACAACTGCACTTGGCGAGGCATGATTGATGGATAGCCAGTGTAAGTTCTTATAGTAAGGTTTTATTTTCTACCTAAAATAAGGTACATTGGGGCAAATTCTATAAATTTCATCCTGATTTTAGGCAGCAGTAGGTATCCTACCGCTGTCTAACCAGCCAATCGGGATGCACGTTTTCTAAAAAAACAAAAACAAACCCAAGGCATGCCACCTGGACTATAGGCGTCTGCTGTAGGTGCAGGGAGGCACCTAGGGACACTTAAGCTCTCCAAGGGCTGGGCTCACCCAGAAGTGGCCTTGGGCAAGCCTAAGCGGCTCTAGGTGTCTCCTTAGGACCACAATAGGCACCTGAAATGTAGGCCATTAAAATGCTGGATTAAATTTCAAATAGATGCGGCCACTAAGCTGTCCGCGACAAGGAAATCTTCCTGCCGCGATTAGCTGAGCGGCTGAACTCCATTGTCCTTTGCATGCCCAAGAGTCAATTCTAGAAGATAGTACCCTTTCATTAACAATCAAGATCATTTAGAATAGCTGAGCAGACCCCCACCAGAAATGTGCTAAGATATGGAGTCCACACTCTAAGAAATTACTTTGTATTCTTATGACCCTTAGTCTCAACAGTCTTTTTATCTTCAAAAGCTCATGTGTATGGTTGCGCCACCTTGTCAAAGAAGGTGGAGAGGTCTGAATCCATGAACCTGAATAGTTAATGTCGGGCCATGTTCAGGCACTGGCAATGAATATGTAGGCATGACTGGATAAGCGCTAGCCGCTAGTACTCATTTGAGAACAAGCCAATATTCAGTCAAGACTTACGGAGGATTCAACCCCTCCCCCAGATTTCAATCTTCCGCAATAACTCCCCCACTGGATTCCCCTTCCAGTGCCAGAACCCTTTCCTTTAGATCCTTCCCCAACTATGGAAACCCTCCTAATGCTCCTGCTACCCATTTCACACTCTCCTCCCCAAGAACCCCTTGGACTTACCCAGTGGCCAATTGTGGTGATCTAGCAGGAAGGGGGCAGTGACAATGTTCCATCTAAGCTGTGCAGGAGTCTTTTATCTGTATTCCTGCCAGTGGGGGTTCTGTTTCAATATCATATTTTTAATAATGAGGGACATTCAGGTCTCTAGAGGTCTGCCTGTCCCTAGCGATTGAAAACGCAGTATTGAAGCCTCTCCCCTACCCCCTCCACTGGCAGCGGAGGACTCCCGCACAGTTTGCTCCACTTCATCACTGACGCTGAAACCGTGGATTGAAGACAAAGTTTTATTTTATTTTTCTTTCCAGCTTATGATTTATCTTTAATCTTATCTATTGTTTTGCCTTTTGTCTTTGTTTTGTTCTATGTTCTATTTCTATCATTTAAATTTCTCCAGAATTCTACTGTTCAACGGCTCCCCCTTCTGCTTCTATTCCTTTCTCTCCTCTCTTCTACCTTCCAAAGTATTTAGATCAATGCTGTCTTGTTAAAATGTTTATTTTATTTTTATTTTTCCTCTAACTCTACTTTTCACTTCTCTATTACCCTCCAGGTACTTTAGTTAGATTGTGAGCCTTCGGGACAGTAAGGGAATTTTTCAAGTACCTTTCTTATTTCTAATCTTAATGTATATTTTCTGTAAACCGCTTAGAACCTAACGGATGTAGCGGTATATAAGAAATAAATTACATTACATTACATTACATTTAGAGCAGGGGTGTCCAACCTTTTGGCTTCCCTGGGCCGCATTGGCCGAAAAAATGTTTCCGGGGCCGTACAAACACGCAAATGCTACAGCAAAACAGAGGAGGGAGCCGGCAAGACAGTAAACACTCGGGGGCAGCAGAGGAAAACACTGCATCGCCTTTGACCAGGGCCGCACAAAATACTTCACGGGGCCGCAGGTTGGACACCCCTGGTTTAGAGGGAACATTGGACAAGAGGAGTCCCCTTCCACTCCCACCCCTCTGGATTCAAGTGCAAAATAATACTTGTTGACCCCTGGCATTAGTCTCATGATACTATTGCTAGGAGTCAACCTTCCACACAATGGTAAATTGAGACTTCTTTGTACTGGTTTGGTTATTATTTCTCTTCAGACGTACTTGAACTTGAGAAAGAGGTTTTTCTAGTGTAGCAGTTTTAGTTTATTGAATACTGCATTTGCCCTTTTCTATTCTCTTGGAAATTTTACTTCAATTAAACAGAGGTTTGTGATTCAATCCTTTTTGTTACTCTTATATTTCAAACATTGGTTATACTTAATTTAATTATTTTCATTACTTCCGTGTTATCCGTTTTTCTCACACTCTTTAAGTTATGGTTGTGCAGAAAACTGCACTTCTGTTCCAGCTCCCTTGTCCAGCAATCAATAAATAAATATAGAAGGCATTTAAATGTAAGTTCATAAAAATGAAATATGGTATGAATTTTTCATTTAGACTTAAAGAAAGAATTGACTGATTTATATGTTCAATTTCATAAACAATTATGTAATATGGTACTAGAAAGAATCATTGCTAATCCATAAGGCATTGTGGAATCAATCTGAACAGGCAATTTTTATAAGTGATCAAGAATTTTTAGACAAGGAAGAAATGGATGACTTTCTTGCTGACAACTCACTTATAACTCATACTATTACCTAGGTATTTTAATTCTTTTTTTTTTTTTTTCTAAAAAATGTATATTTCACCGATGAATGATGGAGCTAATGTCGCATAACAAAAGAATGATCTTCAGCTCTTCTCTGGTGTATCCTAAGAATCTTTGGTTCATGTAATACTTTTCACTATGACTTTCATAGGAGAGAATCACATAGATATTCTTCAGCACAGGCTAAAGGCAGAAGTCACAGTGGCAGATCATAAGACATTGAACAGCATAGTAGGCAAGATCTAGCAAGTGTATAAAACATTTGCCCGCTAGCCACTGGAGGGCACCTTGAAATAAAGTTACCTTTTTTATTTTGGGGGGATTTCTAAATAAACATAAAGCTGGATTTTTAGTGCAAAATCCTTTCAAGGTTATTGATGTTAGACTAAATTAATACAGCCCTGTGAGATGGCATATAAAATCCCTAGCAAAGCCTGGGATACTCCTGTCTTTTGAAAGCTTGACATTTGTTTTTCATCATGAACTTAAAGGTCACTGGCTATGGAGGAATCGGGATACCTGCTTGAGTTTACATTTACTTGCATTTTATTTTATTTTCACATTTACTTTTTTTCTGAGCTGTATCGTGGAATAAAACCGTGCTGTGGTGTGTCTTATGATCTCAATTTGAGAAACTACAAAAGATGCAGACTCAGTGTTGCTCAGTGGCACGAGTTGTTTGCATCTCTTTTATCATCTTGCAGTTCAGAGGAAACAAACAGTATTTTATTGTGCTGTTAATATTAACATGAAGAAACCACCTTTTTGCTTATTTTCTGCATATATGATTTTGCTGAAATTATCGGTGTTCTTTGACGTTGCCTGTTCTAATGCTTTTATTAGGACAAAGAAATGATTTCATTCTATGATATACAATTAGAATTTCCTATCCACATTGAAGCAGCTATATTAACCCCCCCCCCCTTTTATTAAGCCATTGTAGAGGTTTCTACCGCAACCCAGAGCGCTAAATGCTCCAAGAATTCCTATGAGCATCGGATCAATTAGCGCCCCAGGCCATGGTAGAAACCTCTACAGCATCTTAGTAAAGGAAGGCCTAAATGTTGTTACAGCATGTGCAAACACAATAAGCTAAGATGCATATTTTAGAATACAAAACAGATATAAATACTGTAAATATATATATTTTTTCCTGTTTGCTTGTAAAACTTTTGCTCTATTTTTGGTAAGGCTTCAAAATTTCAATTCTATACAATTTTTGAGATACTAAATAGCATTTTTTATTTTTGACAAAAAATATTCGTAGAGGAGGTGGAACATGATGCATTCATTTTTCTCGATTCTGTAGTGAGGGAAAAGGCTAGTATGAATAATTCAAAGATAATGCTGAGACTGTTAAGATTTAAAACTGGAGAGGTCATCACAATTGGGAGAAACAAGCTAGGATGATATTACTATTCCATGATCTTTGAATCTCAAGGTGACATCATTATTATTTCTCTATATCTATAATGTGATGCTGCAACCAACTTATTGCAGTGTTTCTCATGTAAGGTAGAAAGATCAATTATATACAGCCCTTAAAATGTGAACTATAAGCATAGTGTCCAATAAAACTGTCATTAACAGTCACCACAGTTGTAGTTGTATGCGTATAGGTCAAGCTATTCTAAAAATGATAACTGACATTGAAAGGCTGAAGAAGAGTACTCCTTCTAAGGAGTAGTTTTGTAACCAAAATCTATTATTAGGGCCTGGAGTAATTTTACTCCAGACCTAATAAAGTTATTCTGTACATTCTTTTGGATGTTTTTTCACAAGGTGCTGAGTGCCTTATTTAAAAAAAAAAAAAAAAAGATGTGTGATTTATCCATTGGAAATAATGTTTTCCTTCCATTATTTGTTTACATCAGTTTTATGGTACACAAACATTACAGTGGTAGCGTACAAAGTCCAATGAATGGAGAAGTGATGTCAACCTATTTCTAATGTACCATTCTTCTCTAAATTCCTGGAGAAACTTATCCTCCTACAACTTGACAACACCAGTGCCTTTCACTCATGCCAAGCAGGCTTCCACAATTCCATTCACTCGAGGACTGACCTTGGACAACCCTGATCTAGATATTTTAGTACAAACTCCAGAACTGGCTTCCCCTCTGGTCTCCAAACCAGAGGTATTCTCATCCAGATAGGAAATAATCAAAGGTTGTGGTATTTTTCGTTAGAAAATAACTTGCAGCCACATGTGTTACACTTTAGTTATACAGTCATTATGTCCTCGTGGGCATTACATCCATTACATTCAATTCCACAATCTTCCACAGATATTTCAACATGAGCCAGCAACTGATGTGCCATGATGGGGCTTTCTGCAATTGAGTGAAGTAGAGTGATGCCCGGGAGACTGACTGCAGATTGAATGGTGACATCATAGGACCCAAAGCTGAAGGAGTTGTGAGTCTTCAGAGTGGAAGATCTGGCACCAACGCTGCCAAGAGAGTTGAATAGGGTCCTACTATAGCTAAGTTGGAGTCTCTGCATGCCCAGTCTGTGTTTTTGAACTGTGACACTATTTACTGCTGTGAGAGTTTGGGTGCGGCTGAAGATATAAACTGCTAACTGAAAAGTGATAGAAGAACCATTATAAATAATTAGCTTGGATATGTGGAATTTTTTTTAAGATCCATTAACCTGAACTGAGATCTTTTTTCTCCACATTTAAATTTTGTTTCCCCCGTTGTTATCAGTAGGGTTGTGTTTAGCAATATATGTAGGTTATTTATTTATTTAAAATTTTTTATACCGTATATTAACTATGCGGTTTACATAATTACATACAAATCAACTTAAGCTCCATATACAGATCAGGTTTCAACAAAACTAACACAGGAAGGCATTAAGAAACAGGTGCGTTAATGTGAATGAGCCTCCCCAAACTGGTGCTAGCACATTTCTTTATTTGTACATGTGATATTATAAGTGTGCTACCTAGATAGTAAAAGTGGTAGGCTTTCTGCAATCCCCAAGCCACTCATACTCCTTACACACCCACTCCATTCGCGTCACTCTCTTTCTCCATGTGCATTTTGGATTTCTGAGCTTGGTCCCTGGCTCTATCACTCACTCTTCCACTGGAAGTCTCCCTTTGCACTGTGATGGCATCATCACAGTCATCTAGTTCTCCCCAGAAATGTGACAGTAACCCACTTCTCCAGCGGCATTTCCCGCCGGTGGGAATGAGCACCATATTTTTCAGGCCATTTTCCTGCCCAGTTTAGCCCTCTTGAGTACTTATAGCTTCTATTGACAATTTCCACCAGGGTCTTTCTACCCTGCTCATATCTCACAGACAGGTCAATGAATACTCACATGTATAGCGCTGGATGAATAAGGGATGTAGTTGAAACAGCTCTTTATTCTGAAAATGCAACAATGTGACTCAACATAGGTCGTGTTTTGGCAAAAACCTTCATCAGGAGTCCACAACCTAACTAACAAACAGTAATATGACCAAATTTGGGCCAGTTTTGTTTTCTGTTTAAAGTTAATGTACATTGTTTTCTTTGCTTGTAAATATAGACTTTATCTTATGATATGAAGTGTATCCAGTCAATATTCTGGTGGTGGCAGTCAGTGTTTTTTAAACCCAGATATTCAATGCTGGACCATATGCAGGCACCAACACTGAATATCTGTGGTTGACCGTTCTGTTGCTGGCTGCTGAAACTTATGGGGGTCCTAACCAGTATTCAGCTGGGACCTACATGAATGCCCTGAGAACCATGTTCTGATTTTCCTCTCCACTTTCCGGATCACATCAAACCCTCCTCATGCCCTCTTCAAGCATCTCTGATTCTCCCTCCTGCCTCTCAAAACACAGTCAATTCTACTTCCCACCCCCACCAAGCACTTCTGATTCTTCTCCTATTCCGTTCCGGTTTCAGAAAGCCCCCTCAAGCCTACATACCAATCCTGGTGGTCTAGTGGTCCTTGGAGAAGGAATGAATCCCGCTCACAGTTCCTAATTGAAAATGGCTGTCATGACCATGATTAGGAACTGTTAGGGTCATGAGTGAGTGGGGTTCACGTCTGTGCTAAAACCACTAGGGCCACTATGTAGGCCTCAGTGGGCTTTCTGGGGCTTCAGAAGACAGGAGGAGGGATCAGAAATGTTTGGAGAGGTTAGAGGGGAGATCAGATATGATATGAGAGTGGGAGAGGAAATGGATGAGGGTGGGATGATTGACAAGTGTGTGGATGTTGCCTTCAATGCTGGCACCCACATGACTAAATGGGAAAAGTAAGGACTGCTTTTTTATGCCATCCTAAATGTCCAGTTAGCTTTGTGGGTGCCAACACTGAATATTGCTGATACTCACATAAGTTCCGGCTCCTTGCTGGGTCCGCCTTCTGTAATGATCCCGACCTGCCCACTTGGGACATGGCTGGTGAGTGTCGATATTGAGCAGCACTGTCTGGTTAAGTTCGGTTGAATATTGCCATCTAGGCAGGCATAAGTGATTTAAATGAGCAGGGGGCTTTTCTGCCCTTTTTAAATTGCTTTGAATATCAGTCACTCTACTATGGATGTAACCAATGTACACAATGTAGAATGAATGGTTTTACTAGTATTGTGGTTTATAAGTGAGTTTTTAAATAAATAAAATAAAAATGTTATTGATTTCTTGGTCTTTGGAGTTTTACTATTGTATTTTATTAGTTATGCTTAGTTTTTAGCATTCATTGTATTACATGTTATATTTACTCATCATGCTTACTGTATGAGAATATTGTTTGACTCACTTCCAGTAAATTATAATTAAAAATAATGAAGCCATACAAGATGTTAAATCTGTGTGCATTGTTTGCCCAGAACCATGATTCCTTCCAAATTGGAATGCTCTTAGAATTTTGAAGTACTTGATCACACTTTTAATTTGATGCCCCGAATATGCCCAGAACTCCTCTTTTACCATAAAATTGAAATATTCTTAAAATTTCATCTACTGCTTTCAAATTAATTTTTAATTAATATTTCCCTGCAACCCTTTAGAAAAGAGAGATGTATTCCAAATAAACTACATAACATTTTAAAAACATGAAACTATTGAAGCTGTATACATTTGTTCACTTTGCACTATGTATTTATTCTTTTCCATCAGAAACCTCTTCTACTCATTATTCATCTAGCCTTAATTGGAACCAGACTTATGCATATTTACTGTTGTTCATTCCATGCATTGCTACATGTTTTATTGTAACTGGTTTATTTTTATTTTCTCATTAGTTATATGAGGGACCATTGAAAAGTTATCAGGCTAACCAACAAAGTTAGGGCCTTCTCCATTGAGGTTTGTACACTTAGGGCTCCTTTTATCAAGGTGCGCTACGGGGGTTAGCGCGTCGGACATTTCATCACGCGTTAACCCCCACGGCAAACCAAAATACTAACACCTCGTCAATGGAGGCGTTAGCGACTAGCGCAGCAGGCGGTTTAATGCGCGGTATTCGGCGCGTTAAACCCCCCCCTACTGAGCCTTGATAAAAGGACACTTTAATCCAATGATTTTCCACTTTTTTTGTTCCATATTTTTCCGATGGAATGAAAAAAGTGGGAAATCACTGGACATGAGTGTTTAGCCCTCAGTGGAGACTGCCCCAACTTTGTTGGTTGGGCTGAGAACTTTTCAACAGCCCCTTGTATATGTTCTTGATTCCACTTAGAAAAGACCTTATTTTGCACATATATTATAGTGGGTTTTGAGCTGCTATGTTTTTATTTGTGGGTGTTGTACAAAACCTTGCTGTGATACCTAACATCCTAGTCTTAGATGAATGAACTACATTTCCTTCAGCAATGGATTATTTTCAAGTAGAAGATTGGTTTAAACCAATGGTGCTAATACAGCCATCATTAACCTAACATTTGACTCTTCAAATGTAATACAAAACTTCAGTTTTTGTACAATGCAGCTTATTCTGCTTCACCTAAGTAGACATAGTCTCGTATTAATGCTGGTTTAAAAGAACAACTATTTTATTATGGTTAGTTCACAATTGGCAATAAAATTGAATATCATCAGAATAGATTTGAAAATGATCCAAACAAAGAGAGGATGGAATCTTGTAGGACTATGCATGAATTTTTTGGTGCCAAATAATCCCAGAACTATTGACATCTGTCCAGTAGAAAAGAGCGGAACCATTCAGTAACATTGTCATAAACAGGGCTTCTATTCTTAGGTGTTGTAAATTGCACATTTAGATGTAGATCTTCCAGCTAATTAGGGACTGTTTGAGAGTACAAAAATGGTACATACGTGCCATATCTAGCCTCTACAAGTGGAGTCCCGGGTCCCATGGATATCTCAAGGCCAATGCAGCCTGGAAGTTTCTACCAGCTCCAGCAGTTTAGGACAGCAAGAGAGGAAACCCTGTTACCAGAAACACCATTGGAAGGAACCCAACAGTGAGCCAACTAACTTCAGGTCAGAAATATCTTCATCTCTACACAGTAACATAGTAACATAGTAGATGACGGCAGATAAAGACCCGAATGATCCATCCAGTCTGCCCAACCTGATTCAATTAAAATTTTTTTTTTTTTTTTTTCTTCTTAGCTATTTCTGGGCAAGAATCCAAAGCTTTACCCAGTACTGTGCTTGGGTTCCAACTGCCGAAATCTCTGTTAAGACTTACTCCAGCCCATCTACACCCTCCCAGCCATTGAAGCCCTCCCCTGCCCATCCTCCACCAAACGGCCATACACAGACACAGACCGTGCAAGTCTGCCCAGTAACTGGCCTAGTTCAATATTTAATATTATTTTCTGATTCTAAATCTTCTGTGTTCATCCCACGCTTCTCAGTCACAGTTTTACTCTCCACCACCTCTCTCGGGAGCGCATTCCAGGCATCCACCACCCTCTCCGTAAAGTAGAATTTCCTAACATTGCCCCTGAATCTGTTTGGTAATCTGGCTGCTGTTGTGCAAGTACTGCACAGACCAAATATAGTGACTGTTTCTGTCTAACTTCTATTGTACAAATTGTATCACCTCGCTCGCCATACCTATGTCCAGATCGTTTATGAAGATGTGGGTGTTTCAGGGTACAGAATCTGGTTAGCTGCCAATATTAAGAGCAAACCAGCCATGTTTAGCACATAAAACCGTTCAAAATTCTGCTGCATTACCTATATTCTGCCAGAGTCGCCATGCTCACATCACTGCTCTCCTCAAGTCACTTCCTTGCCTCCCTATCCATCAGCTTACTGTTCAAACTTCTCATATTGACTTACAAGTACATTCATTTTGCAGCTCCGCAATATCTCTCCTCGCTCTCCCTATTAGTGCTGCTCGATTCAGGAAAAAAAATTTCGATTCAATTTGATTCAGCCTATTGAATTGATTTTTCGATTCAATTTGATTTTCCTGCCCAATTGGGTGTTTTTTTCAAACATCCTGGTGGGTTTATTTTATATCCTCTTCACCCCCTTTGTCCTCTTCTACACACACTGGCACTGTGGTATAAACAAAATAAACAAACAAAAAATACTTTTCCAGTCTCTGTTAAATCCTAGCTCACGTTTGTGGTCTAACACCAGCTCTGGCAGAATACACATTTGAAATCTGAAATATTGTAATCGCAAGTAAACACCAAAAAGTCCAACAGGACAGAGAACCCACGGGTATAAAACAGTACAAAAGGAAGTGGGAACGGACAATGAACACTCCACTGAAGATCACTGATGTAAAACCAACTTGTTTATTTCTGAAAAGGACACAAGCAGAAGCTGTGGATCTGACACAGCACTCTGTTTCGGTGTCTGGAGACTTGAGACTTTCTGTATTAACATTCTGCATGGTTGCTAGCTTGTTACAAAACTTGTTCTTTTAATCAAATCACTTTTAAAGTTTGTTTATGCAGCTACATGTTTTGTGGTCTTTTATTGTCTTATGTAAATATTATGTTATGCTGTAGGTTTTTTTAGAGCTTTTCTCCTGATGAAATATGGTATTTTGTTGGCCCTATTTCCATATTTTTACTACACAGCTTTGTTTTATCCCAGACCTGTCATCTGTGAACATAAATGCCACAGGTTTGGTTTCATTTTTTATGAATTTGCATATACATATCTTTGACATATTTATCATTCATTGTCTTTATATATATTTATTTATTTGTATGGCTTATGAAAAAATTTTTAATTTTTAGATGATGTGATTTAATATGTTGTGTTATGTTTTTATGTTTAGTGACCCCTGATGCAGGCATTCCTCAGACGCCGAAACACAGTGCTATGTCGGGTCCACAGTTTCTGCTTGTGCCCTTTTCTGAAATAAACAAGTTGGTTTTACATCAGTGATCTTCAGTGGAGTGTTCATTGTCTGTTCCTACTATATTGTAATCACAAAACAGAAAATAAAATTATATTTTCTACCTTTTGCTGTCTGGTCATTATTCAAATAGTGTTGGTCCCAGGTTCTTGCTGTCTTCTGATAACTCGCTTACCAGGGTCTCCTTCTTTCTTCATAGGGATGAGCCAACATGATGTTTCTAGGTCCAAACCCGATTAGGCTCCCTAAGCAGCTGCTCTTCTTACCCACCCCTTATCAGAATTCAAGCATGCACAGGACATTTCTGCAGAAGCAAGTACTGAGAGAGCAAGGTAGAAAGATTACCCGACACCTAAAGAAGGGAAACTGGTTGGGATGGGAGACAATTTTAGGATTTTTAGGCCACCTTTCTAGGGAGGTGGGTTTGAATCCTATGGCAGCTGTTTGTGACTCTGGGCCTTCATTGCTCCAGGCACATGTATTTAAATATGAACCCACTGGGGATAGAAAATGTGCCTCCATATAATAAGTCAACAGCGAAAGGCAGTATATCAAAAACCATTATCCTTACTCTTTCTACATAAAACTCCATAGGTAGGTTGGGAGGAACTCGTTTACTAACAAACTACCATAATAATCTATGCATACAATAAATAAACTTTGCTGCTGCCTTAGCTCGCTGTAAGTAAGCCCTTAGCTACTTCTCTTGCTCCTGCTGGACTATCTGCAGACTGCCACGCCCCTCACCCGGCTTTTGTTAACTCACTTCCGTTCAGTCCAACTAACACGTATGGATATACGTCATATCCTTATGGAGTCCCACCCTTCTCAGGCATGCTGGGGAAGCATGGACTCCTTTGATCTATTCCGTAAGTTGGGAGCTGACGCAAAGTTTGACGTGAAGCGCTTTAGTGCGGATGCTGAGAGGTTTAGGGTAAGGGATTCAAGAGGTGGCCATCCCTTCTATGCTGCTTGGGGAGAGGATATAGGCTTGACCCCTCTATACTCTCGATCGAACAGGCTGATGTGTCCCACTGCGTGCTAGATGTTGTAGTTCTGCTGTTTTCAGATGCAGTACTATGCTGGTGCTGCTACTATTGCCACAAGTGCTGCCAGGGGGGAGCCGGAGGACACTGCAGCACTTCCAAACTGACCCTCCCCCTTGCCCCCTAAAGCAGGAACGGCAGTGGACGGCCAGCAAGAGGTAGCGCTGCTGCTCCTGCTTTAGGAGACACGGGAAAGAAGATTGGTCACTGAATTGGCCAGGCCAATTTTTTTTTCAAAATAAATCAATTCAAATCAATTCATCCAATTCGAATCGGTGAATCAATTTGAATCGGAAATCAGGCAGCACTACTCCCTATACTCTTCCTCGGGAACTCTGCTCATTGGGTAAATCTCTCCAATCTGTATTCTTCTTCTCTACTGCCAATTCCAAGCTAAGTCCCTTCTCTCTTGCTTCACCTTACACCTGGAACAGACTGCCTAATTCCACACGTCAAGATCCATCTCTGGTAATGTTCAAATCTAGGCTAAAAGCCTACTTTTTTGAGATTGCTTTTAACTCATAACTAAGAACATAAGAATTGCCGCTGCTGGAGAGCTGCTTCTTTTCCTGCTGGGATGTTGGAGGAGACTTCTTTTCGCTGCCCTGTGTCTCCCGTAGTAGTGGCAGGGTTCGGTGGTGGAATCGGGCAGGCACTGTAAGAGATGGACCACTGACGTCATTGGGTCCGTCTCTGCTGATTGATCCTCTTTAAATTCAAGACCGCTGCTGCGGTTGCGGCTGCAGGGCTTAGCCGAAGGGGCAGGTCCTGCCCCTTGGGAGCCCCTTGGAGCAACGAGGAGCTGGGAGCGGGAACTCAGGTCGTATAACTTTAATCTGTCATGGGGAAAAGGAAAATTAAGCCTAAGAGCTCAACACCTGCTGTTTCTGATCCCATGGACAGGCATTTGACTTTTTCTACAGATAATCCACCACAACCTTTACTTGATATGAACTTTCCCATGTCGGGTGCATCGATGAGCCCCCTTGAAAGGACCCCCCCTTCACCCAGTATCTAGTGATAGCGGGAAGATTACCCCCGCTATTTCTACTGAATATGTGGTACCCTCTACTCAAATAAGTAAATTAGCTTTTATTGATATACCTAAACCACTTGAATTTTCAGGTGTAGTAGAGGACCAACCACTAGCAGTGGAAAAACAAGATATTACCCTTAAAGATTTGTGGTTAGGTATTTCTAGAGTTGAAGTGTTTCTCAGAGAATCAGTGAAACAAACATTGGACTATTCACAGTCTGTGTCTCAAAAGTTTGAGAATGTGGATTCTAGTTTAAGTTGTTTGGATAAAAGATTAAGTGTGGTAGAAACTCAAAGTAATACACTGCAAGCTGTCTCAGTATTTGCTGTTAAGGATTCTACGGTGTTACACTCTAAAATGGAAATGATGGAAAATATGAATAGAGTGAGGAATCTCCGCTTGGTTAATTTCCCAGTGATTCACTTATTATCTCCTGAAATATTGTTAAGGAAATTTTTTAAAGAAATACTGGGATTACCCAATGTGGAAAATTTCCCAATTAATAATTATTATTATATTCCGCAAAAGAAAATACAATCCGACCAGGAGGTGGACCACCTGGTCACAAATGAAATAAATTTGACAGAGTTTTTGGAAGATAGCCAAGATGTGATTCAGAGTAGGTCCATTTTGGTAATAACATGCATGAGTGAGATAGATAAAATGTTAATAATGAAACTTTACTTTAAAAATAGGTTGACAAAATTTTGTGGAGATTTGGTTTGGTAACTTTCTTACCATGCAATGGTTCTGAGCACCTTCGTGGTTTAAAGGCATTTTCATTTTGTTTTTGTTCCATTTTTTGTTTTTGTTAGTTCATAGTCTTTTGGGAACATTTGAATTTCACCCAGTTGTTATATTGTTAAATTACAGGACATTGAATATGTATTTTGGGATCCTATTCAATTGCAACAATTTTTAATAGTTCGAGAACAGAAATGAGGTATTTTTTTTTCTTCCTTTTTGTCTTAATGTTTCACTATTGAGATAGTTGGAGGATGTAAGAGTCCCAATAATAGGGAATGGTCAAGATTCATACGAATCAAGAACCTATTCTTAGTTTTCTTTGTACTTTTGTTAGTTAATAAGCAGCATGACTCCCCAGTTTTGTGGGCTTGAAAAGGAATTTTTTGTTGTATGCATAATCATTGTAAAAATTTTGTGTAAGAATCCTTTTTTTCTTGGTATCATCTGATATTAAAATTGTTAAATCTGTATATATATAAAAAAAAAAGAATTGCCGCTGCTGGGTCAGACCAGTGGTCCATCGTGCACAGCAGCCCGCTCCTGCAGTCATCCCTAGGTCAGAGACCAGTGCCCTAACTGAGACCAGCCTTACCTGTGTACGTTCCAGTTGAGCAGGAACTCGTCTAACTTTGTCTTGAATCCCTGGAGGGTATTTTTCCCTATTACAGCTTCCGGAAGAGCATTCCAGTTTTCCACCACTCTCTGGGTGAAAAAGAACTTCCCCTTTTAACTTTAGAGAGTGCCCTCTCGTTCTCCCTACCTTGGAGAGGGTGAACAACCTGTCTTTAGCTACTAAATCTATTCCCTTCATTATCTTGAATGTTTCAATCATGTCCCCTCTCAATCTCCTCTTTTCAAGGAAGAAGAGGACAACTCCTCTAGCCCCTTAACCATTTTAGTTGCTCTTCTCTGGACCCTTTCGAGTAGTACCATGTCCTTCTTCAAGTACGGTGACCAGTGCTTGACGCAGTATTCCAGGTGGGGTCACACCACGGCCCGGTACAGTGGCATGATAACCTTCTCCGATCTGTTTGCCTTTTTCCCCGCTGTCGCGCATTGAACGGACGGCTTCATCGACTTGTCAACCAGTACTCCTAAGTCTCTTTCCTGAGGGGTCTCTCTGAGTACTGCACCAGACATCCTGTATTCGTGTACAAGATTTTTGTTACCAACATGCATCACCTTACACTTGTCCTCGTTAAACTTCATTTGCCATGTCGCAGCCCATTTCTCGAGCATGTTTATGTCCTGTTGCAGGTCTTCACAATCCTCCTGCATCTTCACTACTCTGAATAACTTCGTATTGCCTGCAAATTTAAACACCTCCCTCGTCGTTCCAATTTCCAGGTCGTTTATAAATATGTTGAAGAGCACAGGCCCAAGCACTGAACCCTGTGGCACTCCACTGGTGATGCTTTTCCAGTCCGAGTATTGTCCATTTACCCCCACTCTCTGTTTTCTATCCACCAACCATTTTTTGATCCATGTGAGTATTTCACTCTCAATCCCATGGCTCACAATTTTTTGAAGTAGTCTGCCTGTTATATCCCCCCTCCCTTTTCTTTTAACTTTGTTTTTAATGATGTAATTATTGACCCCTTCCCCTTTTTGCCCTCAAGTTCATGTTTGTATTTGGAAATTGTCTTTTTAATGTTCACTCTTCCCCCACCTATAATTATTATTTTAACCTTTTATTTTTAGCATTGTAAACCGGCTAGATACATGTCGATGGTTGGTATATTCAAAATAATAAAATTTGGGAAATTTAGCTCCCTTGAAAAAGTGCAGCAAGTTTGTCAAGCAAGATCTTCCTTTGCTGAAGCCGTGCTGGTTGGTTCTCATCAGATTGTGTCCGTCAAGGTCGTCAACGATGCGGTCCTTTATCAGCGCCTCTACCATCTTTCCCAGTACCGAGGTCAGACTCACCGGCCTGTAGTTTCCCGGATCTCCCCTCGAACCTTTCTTGAAGATCGGCGTAACATTCGCCACTTTCCAGTCTTCCGGAATCCTTCCCGATTTGATCAACAGATTGGTTATTAGTTGAAGCAGTTCAGCTATAACCTCTTTCAGTTCCTTGATTACTCTCGGATGGATGCCATCCGGTCCAGGGGTTTTGTCATTTTTAAGACTATCAATCTGCCTGCATACCTCTTCTAGACTGACCGTCAACCCAGTCAGTTTCCCATCTTTGTTTCCTAGGTATAGCCTGTCAGCTTCTGGTATGTTGTTTATATCCTATTCTGTAAATACAGATGCAAAAAACGTGTTCAGTTTGTCGGCTATGACTTTGTCCTCCTTTAGCACTCCCTTTATTCCATTGTCATCCAACGGCCCTACCGCTTCCTTTGCGGGTCGTTTCCCTTTAATATATCGAAAGAATGGCTTGAAGTTTTTTGCCTCCTTGGCAATTTTTTCCTCGTAGTCCCTTATGGCCCCTCTTACCACCTTATGGCACCTGTGTTGATGTTGCTTGTGCTTTTTCCAGTTTTCGTCTATTTTTGACCTTTTCCATACTTTAAAATAAATCTTCTTGTCTCTTGTAATGCTCCCATGCCTGTTTTCATCATTTCCTCTCTGAAAAACTCCCCAACCCCCTACTAGTCCTGCTTGTCTGCTTCATTGCATTGTAAGCTCTATTGAGCTGGGACTGTCTCTTGAATGTTTAATGTACAGCACTGCGTACGTCTAGTAGTGTTATAGAAATAATAAATAGTAGTAGTAGTAGTAATAAACAGGACCACATAAATATCTGTCTTATCTTTATTGGCTAACCCATGGTGGTTAAGTCTGAATATTAACTTAACTAAACAGCTTTTAGAATACCAGACATTCAATGCCGAAATCTGTACAAGATCCAGCATTGATTTTCCAGGTTTAGGGCCTGGCGGTGGACAAAAAAATTATGTCTCTTGTCGGCTACATATCTGCTGGAAAATGTCTAATTAATCTCTGATTCCCTGCTTTGCTAGTTGTGACGCCATCTGAAAAATGCATTTCCTGGTGGTGGTGGTAGTGATGGTAGTGGTGAGGGGAGAGGGTTAAGGTTGTGGTAATGAGGGTGTATAAGTTCTCAGATAGCTGGTAGCAGATGTTATTCAAAGTATTTTTTTTTCTGTGAGGAGGTTCACAGCCCTTCATTTCGGTTAATATATTGCACACTACTGGCAACCGCTAGTGTGAGAAATGAGAATAAAGATTTTAGGACGCTGGATTGAGAGAAATAATAATGTCTCACTAAGAACAGTTTATAGTTCCATCAATACAATTTCAGCAAAAATGATACCCTGCCTTCAGTATTTTCTGTTTCAACTTTAACAGGAACAGTATGTCAACCTCAGCTACTGTTTAGAGAGAATTGACATGAAATGTCAGCATGTAGTCAGTCTTTCATATCACTAATGATATAAATTAATGTTTTCTTTCCTTCACTTGCCTCATTCCTAATTTTACAATCTTGTCTTCATATCTAGTGAAACTTACATTTATTTGTAATCTCACTTGCTTTCACTCCACTGAACAATAAAAGAACAATAAACTTAATAAAAAGCCCAAGTGATTGGAAGTTGCTCTGGGAATGGTAGTCCTGTATGAAACCATAAATTTACTTGTATACTCATGACATTGTCAGCTAATTTTTATGAAAAGCCCATCACAGAACATTGCACCAGAACACCGTGATCACTCGTATGTCACCCATCATACTTCCCCTGATAACAAAATAGAAAATGCACCATAAAATGATGCTTCAGATCACAAATTCATCTTAAATTCCCTTTGTATCCAATAGCATTTATTTCTTGTCTTGCTTCTCAACTCTGAATTAAACATTCTTTTCCTTTCCAATAAAGAACACTCAGGGGGGAATTCATCAAGCGGTGTTAGGGCTTTAAGTCTCAGTAATTGGTCCTTACCATAACTTAAAGAGCCCTAACATTGCTTTTTCAAATATGACACCACAATAATTAAGTTGCTGCATGTTATTAAATAATGAGATGCAAAATATGCAAATGAATGTTTTGCATCTCATTACTATGCAAATCTCCCACAAAAACTTGCATTAGGGCCCAAAAACCTAGTAAAATAACCCTAGCTATTGCTGTCTGGAAGCATTGGGCCACAACATCGCAGCCTGATGCTCCTGGGTCACTAGATGAGGGACCCTCCTGAATCAAGCCTCCCTGACTCAAACCTCAAGCCCCTCCCAGAGTTTGAAGCCCCCTACCCTCACCCCCTCCCTTACCCCTACCATACTGTGTTCATTGGTGGTTCAGAGTGGGGGTCTTCGGGCAGGAGCAATACTCATTCACTCCTGCCTAGTCTTTCGCCGGCTCCAAAATGGCACTCCTAATCTTGTGTGATTATTGCTAGGGGGGGGGTCAAATCTTCCATATAAGGTGAATGACTGGGTAGAAGCAACTGAGCATCGCTTCTGCCTGAAGAGCCCCCTGGACCCCTGGAAGACCCACATCCTGAACTACCAATAAATATAGAGAGGCATAATCGAAAGGGACGTTTATGTCCGTTTACGTCTATCTCGCAAGTCGTCCAAAGTTAAAAAGAGACTAAGACACATTTTCGAAAGATACATCCAACTTTTTTTACTTCCAAAAATCGTCTAATTATACGTCCTGCTGATCTGATTGTCCAAGCCACTAAATCGTCCATCTGTATACCACATTTCCGTCCAACTTTCCGCCCAAGTCCAAAACACCTAGAACAAGCCCTGTTGGACGTGGGAGGGGTCTGCAAAGTGATGGACTGCACACTCAGACATGCCACCTAAATCGTGGGGTACCTTACAGGGCACTGCTGTGAACTTCACAAAAAGTGTGCCATGGCTTCTCCTCACTACAGCTCCCTTATAGGTGACGGTGAGCCCTCAAACCACTTCCAGAATCCCCTAGACCCACTTATCTACCACCCCAATAGCCCTTATGGCTGCAGGAGCCACTTAGATGCCAGTCAAAAAGGGTTTCGGTGGTGTATAGGGCAGTGCACATGTTTAAGTATCAATGCAGTGATTACAGGGGCTTATGGGCATGGGTCCTCCTCTCTATGGGTCCCTAACTCACCCCCAAGATGACTTAAGCTGCCTCTTTGCTGGACGACTAGGCTTTTCTATGCCAGGCTGCCAGGTGATGATGGTCTGGAGGCTGAAATTTAAAGTTGTGAATAAAATTTTTATGGGGGTGTGGGGCTTGGTGATCACTGGGGTAGTGTGTGGGGGTCTGTGTTATGTGTTTGCAGTGTTTATCTGGTGAGTTTAGGTGGTTTTATGTGACTTAGACCATGTTTTACATGGTCTAAGTCACAACGTCCAAGTTCCGTCGATCCTGGGCTGTATAACTTTCGGTTATACATGCTGTACGACTAAGTCTAAGCCAGCCCACGTCCCACTCAACTCCCACCCTCGACACGCCTCCCGAAATGCCCCGTTTAGCTTTGGACTTTGAGCGGCACTAGGAAGGCCTAGGTCGTTTTAGAAATACGTCCAAAACCCGTTTTTAATTTTTGGTGCTTGGACGTTTTTGAGAAATGTTCGTCCAAGTGCCAACTTAGGCCGTTTTTTGGATGTTTTTCTCTTTCGATTATGAGCCCCATAGTGTAGTAAGGGTAGAGGTAGGAATAGGGGTATAGGTGAAGGGGCTTTGAACTCTGGCAGGATATGGGGCTTGAGTTGGAGGGGCCCTGATTTAGTGGATTGGTGGCATCTGCCTGCAGCTTTGTGGCCCAGTGCTGCTGGACCATAGGAATAATGATTATTCTTGTGAGGTTCCTGAATCCAGCCTGGCTCAAGTTGCGGTAAAGGGTGAACCTTTACCATACCTTGATGAATTTCACTTCATTGATGCCTCTGCTAAAATCAGGATAGCTAAGAAAGTAACAAATATTGGGATCTATGTACTAATCGATCTTATTGTTCATACCCATGAACTAAGGGTACAATTGTCATTGCAGCCTGAATGGCAAATACATGTATAGACACACAAGCTTACCTGTTTTCTTTGAATACCTCCACTATTTGTTTGTTTGTGGCTTCATTATAGCCATGGTTTCTAAAGCTTTTGAGGAATAATTTTATAAAAACACATAGGCACCCATGCATCTATACGAAAACCCCCCCTAAAATAGGCAGTTACTTGCACTTCACATGTAATTGACTCATTATAAAATAAACTGTTATATAATTTACATAAATGTATAGATGACTATAAAATTAATGTTCAAAGCATCTCCATGTGTAAATAGTGGCATTTTCAAGGGAGGGAGGGATTACACACGTAAATAGCAAATTTGAAATATTGTTATTTACCTCTGGAGATGATGGAGGATAAAGAGAAATCTAGGTGTTAATTTTTGGGGTATGATTTGGACAGGCTGAAAATCTATATGTATATTACCCATCTTACAATGGTTCTGGTTCTGCAGCAGCTCAAAGGCATGGACAGAATTTTAAAAGTGTTCATTTTGGTCAGGGTTTACATGAGGGATTAAGAGAGTAAATGTATTTAATCTCCTGTTTCTTATTTCTGCCTCAAGCTGCTTAAAATACCCTTTGGCAGCTTCTAACATTAGTTGCTGCTTCTTATACTTGAAGTTTATGAGTTAAAGGGAGGGGAAGGAGCTATACATAAGTGTCGGCAGTTATACATGGAGATTGTAAAATGGCTTCCTCCATGTATATGTGCCATTATTTTTACATGTTAAGCTTTTCAACATTGCTGCTTCCCCTGTACGTGCTGACAAATACATACATTCTTGCTGGCATTCTTCTGAATATTTTATAAAATGTTCCATATTCTGCCGAGCCTTTAGTAAAATACCTGCAGAACTGTGAACTCTAATTTGGATGTTCCAATTCCTCTCTCAGTGACTTTTGAAAATAGGCATTTAATTGTAAATATGGAGTGAAAAATCAGACTGGGAGCTAGGGGAAGGAATTGGGGCTAGAGCTTTGATCCCCCCAACCAAAAAGATCTTCAGATCCCCTAGATTCTAATCCATGTACTAGAAAGTTTATTATAACAATAAATGATGATCATTTGGGGGTTTTTTTTCAAATACATACTTTCATGATGATGGTAGAAGACAATAAGGTAATAGGTAAAAGGCATCTTGACCAATGACACAAGAAATTATGCAGCATCTTTGGAATATTTCACAACTGATAGGAAATCTATTGAACTGGATATTGGGACAATAACACAGGCCTTACGGTTGCAGTTAGTACAGAATGCTGCAGCTATGTTGGCCATGGGTGTTGATAGGATGGCACATATGATGCCCGTGTTAAAGAAATTGCATTGGCTGCCATTGCATTCCAGGTTCAGCATAAGGTGATCTCTGTGGTTCATCAAACTATTTACCATCAAGCATCATGGTATTTTCACCATGTGGTGGTACTTTATCAGCCGAATAGATCCTTGTGATCCGAAAACCTAAGGTTATTGGACCCAGTAGTGTGGAGGAGATATGCAGATACCAGAGCAATGGCTTTTTTGTATGGCTGGCATTAAGCTGTGGAATGCCTTGGTAGGGCAGTTATGATTATATTCAAATCGGTTACAATTTAAGAAACAGTTAAAAACTCAGCTGGTTGTTGCAGCATTTTTGTGTTTCATTTGGTTGATTCTGGAGCAGAAGATACTTTTTAAGCATAAAGATTTTATAAGCCTATTTTGGGATGTTGATTTTATATATGTTTTATTGTAAACCGTTTAGTCTTTAGACGGTATATAAATTTTAAAATAAAATAAATAAATATTTTCTTGTAATGCTGGACTTTATATCATTGGGACAGCAAAGACTGAGTCTGATTAAGGGCTAGATTCACTAAGGCCACAGATCCGATCTGATCCGTGAGCGATCCGATTTGATCCGTGGCCGGGGGGGCTGATTTACAAAGTGCCCTCATGCAAATGGGGGCGATCGGAATTATGCCCCCAACTGACCGCATGGATCGCTGAATAGCGATCCTGACGCATGCGCAAACCATCTTCTTTTCCTGTAGATGGTCTGCGCATACACTGGCTCTCCACAAGTGAGGTCAAAACGGGAGGGGGGCTGGAACATAACACACTGCAGGGGGATGGGAAATGCACTAACGAAGGTTGCCGGTTACTCCCAAGTTTTCTGCCCCAACTCTCCTGCTCTCTGCCGCCCTTCCTCGCAGTGCAAGCCCGTGGTTTTACGACATAGTGTAGCCCTGCTTTAAACCCGCGGGTTAAAACCACAGGCTTGCACTATGGTGAAGGGTGGCAGAGAGCAGGAAAGTCGTGCAGAAAACTTAACAGAGGCAGTTGCAGAAAAATAAAGTTGGCTGGCTTTTTTTGGCATTCGTTTAAAGGCAGGGCAGCAGAGAGCAGGGTTTTTGAACAAGGCAGAGTCGGGGCGGTACAGCAGGTAACTGCAGGGCATCTCCACCGCTGCTAAGCAAGGAGGGAAAAAGCTAGATTCCAAAGAAGTATCTGACAAGGGAGACAGGCTATGAGGTGGGGGAGGGGGCAGAGAGGCAGGATTTCAGGATGGCAGAGAGCAGGAAAGGACAGTCAGGGCAGTTGGAAAGGGCCTGAGCGACTGGTCCTCAGCAGTCACTTAATTTTTGATCGGTCAGCCTAGTCGGTGTCCCTCATTTTTAAAAAAATGAATCGCTGCCTATATTTGCATGCCATTCCCCCTCATTTCCATGAATGGATCGGATCGGGCGCGGATCAGATCTGGAGTAAGGTTAGTGAATCGGGTCGGGGTCGCTAAGTAATTGCAAAGTGGTCGTGACACGATTGGTGTCCTTAGTGAATCTAGCCCTAAGTGTCCTAACTTTATATTTTTTTTTATACTTTTGTTCCAGTAGCATTTTTTTGGTATGCATAAGGATTTCATAAGTACAATGGAAAAAAAATTGCAATGACAGTCTTGATGGATTTCAAGACCAATGTTGAATATGAACATGCCAGCCTTACATCTGTAACTAGTTATTTTTTTCCTGAGGTCTTTTCATTCAGTTTTTCTTTATAATTTAAATTTCTAGTTGGCTTATGATAATGGGTACATTGTAATTAAGAGATTCTATTCTTCCAATGGTCATTGCAGTATTGCAATAAGTTGCTAATTTTTTTTAAATAAAAGTATAGCAAATGGCTAATGGGAAAAGTATAAAAATAATAACAGTGATAATGAGTGAACACCAGCTAACATCAACAAATGATTTGTAGCTTGTCATAAAGCTGTTTGTGTTTTCTGACTGGTAGGGATGTCTTAATGAAATTAGTTATGAAAATCAAATTGCTTGCTTTACTGTATAGCCATAACATTTTCTAATAGTTCATTATTACCATGTGTTTATTCTCCTTAATGCAACCCCCTCAACACACTTCAAGCCAAACATCTGTTATGTGGTTTATTCAGCTCAGGGGCTAGGCATATCCAGCAATTCACAGTTAATGTACAGGTAGTTGAGATTTTATATAGTAACTGATGAACTTGGTGAAAATGTTTTATTGGGAGCTACTCATGCTGTAAACATTTTGTGGAATGAAATGGGTGGAAAAAAAATAATGCTTTCTAACACTTTTAACTGTCAACAAGCAGGATGAGTCGGTTCTATAGATATTACATTCTCCAAGAAATCAAGACGGGATTCAGTTTATGAGGTGAGCACTCAGGAGTGGCCTAGTGGCAGAGCTGTTGCCTCAGCACCCTGGGGTTGTGAGATCAAATCCCAACACTAGGCAAGCCACTTAATCCTCCATTGGCCTGGATACAAAATAAGTACCTGTATATATGTAAACAGCTTTGAATGCTTAGTCACCTAAAGGCAGCATACAAGTCCCGTTCCCCCCTTCCTTCCAGGGGAGGGAGGAACTCTAAATATTTCAGCATATGGGGCCATTCTCATCGTGTCATTTAAAGTTAGGCTGTGGTAAGCGTCGTACTGCCAACTAACTTAATTACTTTAATTGGTGATAAACGACGCATTAATTGACTGCATTGTTCAAAACCAATTAAAAGGTGATTAACAAAAAAAAAAGCCAAGTGGCCTCCCTGACCTGCGCCTATCTCCCTGGTGGCTTGCGGCATATAATGATGCTGATGCCCAGAAGGACGCGTGGTTAGGGGCATGCCGGACTTTGGCGTCACTGACTGTGATTCTGATGTGACCTTAGGTACCGAAAATGTAGGCCTGTGAAACCATGGCCTACATTTCTGGTGCCTAGGGTTCTGTCAAGTCTTGATTCTGGAAGTAGTGCTTGTCGATGCATGACACACGGCAGGCACCCATTTTGTAAGTGTCTGCCATTGCAGGTGCCGCTTCCAGCATCAGCCCCATGACGCCTTATCTATGTCTCCTCTGACTAATACATATGACATGCTCAGGCATAATACCAGTCTGTGTTCTGAAGCCAGTTCTTGAATTAAGAGTTCTTTCTAAGGGGCCCAGCATTATTGGAACCTTCTAGTGAAAACAATACTAGTGAACTTGCTTCAGGGAGTCAGCCAGAAAGAATGACTCAACCTGTTTCTATGAATTTGTCTTTATTAACGATCACTTCTGTCACAAACACTCAAAGCAATGTAGAAACAGAAAAAAGCTGAATATATAAGTATATCAGACAATTAACTTACTAATACAGATAGGCTATTGTTATTATACCATCAAGTCAACTATAAGCCTGCCCCTATAGCAACACTTTAATCCCCTTATGAAGTGCAGACAACACTTTAGGAAACTGGGCCCACAAAACATGCACAATCATTGTAAAATCTCTAGTCCTTGCAAACTGCAAGTAAACTACCCTAACAATAGGCACTGTTAATAAAGGACCAGCAGAGGAGCGAAGAGCACATCCTAGTCTATAGATATCACCATTTATCTCAGGACAAGCAGGCAGTATATTCTTACAGATGGGTGACATCATCCATGGAGCCGGGTATGGATAGTGCAATGGTGTACTGTCACTTTAACTTCCTAGAAGTTCCTGCCTGACGCTGGCTCGTGGGACCACCAGTTTTGAGTTTCCTGCGGAGCTAAGAAGACGTATGTCATTTAAGTCTCTCTGATTGTTATACTTCCCCCCCCCCCTGTTTTGTGCCTTCCCATATCGATTTTCTTCATTAATTTATTCTTCTTTGATATTACTTTATTTTCTCAGAGTTTTTTATTTTTTCATTTTCAGGCCTTAAGCCCTCCTTCAGCTGGGTTTCCATCCAGCGGCATTGACTCTTTTTCGCAAAATTACTAGACCTCCAGAGGAAAAATTGATTCCTTCGATCATAAATTGGCGGTTTTTCCCTCGATATCAAAGCCTTCTACTGGCTTCAAGAGATGTTCATTGTGCAATAGGGCCATTTCAGTCACTGATCCACACAATTGGTATCTTCAGTGCCTTGGTACTGAACACCGAGTAGACTCTTGTCAACATTGTTTAAAGTTACAAAAACGTTCTTTGAAGGCTCGATGTCTGTAACAGGAGAAGCATTTTGTACCTCAGGATTCATCACAGATAGTTTATAGTTTATTTATTTGTATCCCACCTTTCCCAAAGCGGGTCACAACAAATATATACACAATCAATGGCACACAAATACAAACAGCAAAATTTAGCAACCAGTGCTCTTTCATATAATATAAAAGACATAATTTAGAATCCATACTTCATTTTGCAAAAAAGGTGCTTCTTCAACAGGTTTTAATAATGATATCATTAGCTAATGTTTTATTGTGATTGTCTTGTTTAAACATGTTTAGCATTTTTTTTATTTCTTTATTCATTTTAAAGCCATAAGTGCAAAATATAATACAATCATATAATTTTTAATATGTATGCATGTAATTTTGTAAACCACATAGATTTTATGCAGTATATAAATTTTTAAATAAATAAGTTTTTTAAAATTCTGTATATTGCTCTGCTGCCGAATATTTAAGGGAAGCCTATTCCATTCCCTGGAACCCATGTATTAAAATATGCTGTTACGGGACACCTGCAACTTGTGACAAACCCATGGCCAGCTTTGCTCCTGTGGTTAATAAAAACAGAACACGGTCCCTGATCAAGAGAGCTGACCAGGTGAGGACTAAGTATATATAAATGGCTGACTACCCCTCAGCCAGTGAGGTAGAGAAAGAAAGGTAAGAGCCTATGAATAGTCCGCAGAAAACACCATACCAGTTTAAATATGATAAAAAGCCTGCTAGGACTTTTACTATGAAGTGGAAACCTGGTCCTTCAAGGTATTCACAGTATTGTCAGCCTAGGAGAAGCCAGGTTTCTCTCCTAGGGATTTTCAGCCCAACCCCCTTCCTAGGAGAGAGGGGTGGGACTATGACACATTTAAAAGCAGAACCCTGAACCACATTAAGGGAGAGACAGGGGAAACCAAGCAGAGGCACCAACAGGAGCATGCCCAAGAAGGTGAGGAGAGGAGTTTCTCTCCTCAAACTCAAAGCAGGGAGGACATAGAAATGGCAGAGGACTTGCCTAAGGAGAGACCCACTGCTGAGAGCTTGGCTGGAGAAGAAGCAATGGATATTTTTGACTTACCTCCAGATGCCAGCTGGGACCAGGGTATAATGGAGGTTAGTTCCTAAGTTAAGGAAAGGATAGAACTGGCCTTTCTAATATCAAGCCTGAGTGGATTTTTTTTGGTTTTGTTTCTGTGTGCTTGATAACTCTCTGCCAGCAGGGGTCAGGTGACCTTGATTAAACAGAGAAGGAAAAAGCCTCTCCATGACTGTTCTGATGTTTTGTATGCTGAAAAGCTGTAAATTTAAACCTGTGAGGTTTCTGTGATAAATCCTCTGCAACAATAGTACCTTGTCTAAATTACCCTGCTGTGCTTTATCCATAGAAAAGCTCAGCTGTTGCTGATAAGCCCTGTTAACAATCAGAGCTCTAAAGGGAGCAAGGGTTGAAAGCTGGACACTATACCTAATGTGACCATTTATTTTTTTCATCAAAATGAGACATCTATTAATATTCAGTCCTGCCCTCAATCTCGCCCTAACCCCACTCCCAGCCCCGCCCTAGCCCCACCCCCAATTTCTTCCATTCATTTTCATGTACACACATTATCTTATTAATTCATAATGGTAAACAATAAAATATAAAAAAAACCCCACAAAGCACACTGTACACAGAGAAAATGTTAATTATCATTTACGAGTTTCAGGGTTTTTTTCAAAGATGTCAAGGCAGATTACTTTAAAATATGCAATATCACCTCAGTAACTATAGAAAAATAGACAAATATAGTGCAAAATATAGACAGCAGATATAAATTCTCAAAACAGACACATTTTAATCACTAAATTGATAATAAAATCATTTTCCTACCTTTGTTGTCTGGTGACTTCATGATTTTCTGGTTGCACTTCCTTCTGACTGTGCATACAATCTTTCTTTCTTTCTTTTGCATCCAACATTTATGTCACAATCCAGCCCCATCCCCTTTGGGTCCAGGTCTCTCTTTTCCCTCTGTTACCCTACCCAGATCCAGTGTCAGTTCTCCTTTCTACCTTTGTTCCAGGTCTCCTTCTCTCTCCCCCTCTGTCTGAACCTCCCATAGTCCTGCATCTGCCTCCTGTCTTTCCCCTTTTATCCAAGCCTTTTTCTCTGTAGTCTTTCTAATGTGATTACAATCCCCCTCCCCTTTCTCTGTCTCTTTCTCTCCTTCTTTCCTCCTCCCTCCTTCCCTCCCAGCAGATTTTAGCATATCTCTCTCCTCCTTTTTTCCCCTCAGATCTAGTATCTGTCTCCTTCCTCTTTTCTTCCTCCCAGATCTGGTATCTGTCTCCTCTCCTTCCCCCCTGCTCTGGCATCTCTCTCCGATCCCTTCCTCCTGTTCTTCCCTGGTCTTCCTTCTCAATTTATTTTCTGCCTCTGTCTAAATTCTTTTTTACTATTCAGTCCTCAATTTCCCTCTTTCATTGTGTCTACCTATAGCTTGCCACCTCTTTCCCTCACCCCTTCCTGTAACTAACTCTATCCTCTTCCCTCAATCCTGCATGTGCCCTTTATTTTTTCTTCTCTCCCACTTCCTTCCAGCGTCTGTTCCCCCTGTCCCTCACACTTCCATTCAGCGGCTGTCTCTCCTCCCCCCCACACTTCCATTCAGTGTCTGTTTCCCTCTCTCTACCCCTTCCATCTACTGTTCACCCTTTGTCTCGCCCCTTCCATTCACTGCCCTCTCTGCTCTTTCCATCCAGTGTCCACCCTCTCTCTCTCTCTTCCGTATGGCATCTTCTCTCTTTCTATGCTCCTTCCATAAACTATCTATCCTGTGCCCCTTTTCTCTTTTGTACATGATTGATTTCAGCTCTGTCACCTCTCCATTTTTCTCTCTCTGTCACCACCCCTTCCCCTATGCTCTGGCATCTCTCCTCTCCTTTCTTTCCTTCCCACCCCACGGTCTGGCATCATCCCTTCCCTGATTCCCTGGAATCTCTCTCCTTTCCTTTTCTTCTATATCTCCCTCCCCCTCAATGCTCTGACATCTCCTCCTTCCTTTCCCCCTTCCTTTTCCCTTGGTCTGGCATACCTTCCTCCTTCTCTCCATGCCCTGGCATCTCTTCTTACCTCCAAGCCCTGGCATCTCCTTTCATTCCCTCCCTCATCTTCCTTCTCCCTCCAGTTGGGTACAGCAACACTCTCCCCAAATCTCTCCCCCCTCTGCTCCCTTTCCTCCTTCTGTCACCCAAGGCCTAGTGTCCTGAACTTCATTGGGCAGCAGCAGCATTCACAATTCACTGCCGTTGCCGGCCTCAGGCCTTCCTCTCTATCGGGCCCTGTCTTCATGAAAACAGCAGAGAGGAAGGCCTGAAGCCGGCAACAGCAGTGAATTGTGAATGCTGCTGATGCCCGAAGAAGGTAATGGCGCCAGGCCTTGGAGCACCCGAGGTAGACCGCTTCTCTCCCCTCCCAGCTGAACCCCCGCTGACCCTCCTATCTCTCCCTCCCATGCGAACCCTGCCGACCCTCCCAGCAAGATGACCGAGCAGCAAACCTCCCTCCAGTAGCGTTGGCAGCCGCAGCACGCTAAACAGGCTGCTTCACGGCTTTCTCCTGCTGGTGAAGCGTCACTGATGATGTCATCAGTGATGCGGCAGAGGGACTCACTGGCAGGAGAAAGCTGCGAAGCATCCTGTTTAGCGTGCTGTGGCTGCCAACGCTACTGAAGGGAGGTTAGCTGCTCGGTCATCTCGCTGGGAGGGTCAGCAGGGTTCGCATGGGAGGGAGAAATAGAAGGGTCAGTGGGGCCTGAGTGATGATGATGCCGCTGCCGAATCCAGGCTGTGATCCCCTGTCCCGTTGTCCCCACTCACAGCTTCGGAACGCCCTCTTTGAAAACGGGACATTTTGGCGTCCCAATGCTGTAAATGGGGACAACGGGACAGGGGATCTGAAAAAGGGACTGTCCCGTTCAAAACGGGACGTATGGTCACCTTAACTATACCTCACAAGTTAAGCTGGGGACTTTGGCTATATTTCCTATGTTTTGCTACTGTGCTTGCCTTCCATGATTTTGCAGTTTTCTTTTCTTGTATGGATTTATTTTTATGGTATTTCTACTTACCTGAATCCTGGTGAAGAGGACTGTCTTTAACCAGAGAAAGTCCAGAGGCATTATATTGCCATACTTGAACTTTGGACATTACTGATAACTGCATGAACCGTTTTTTTTTTATTTTTTGCCTGATTTATGAATTTCATGACTGTGGCTGACGGTGCTCAGCCCACTTACTAAATAAAGCTTAGAATTGTGAGTTTAACAATACCTGGACTGTGTCTCCCATTCTTGGTGAATTTATCTCAGTGTGGCCTGGGCAGACTAGGCAGCGGCCTAGGACTGTTTTACCTGAAAGGCCTTCCTCTTTCCTGAGGAAGCCACGCCGACAGGTCAGAGGAAAATGTTTCTAAGTCCGCCTGCAGGTCTAGGCAGGGGCTAGCTGTGTGACAAACTTCTACTCTTTAATAGTTGGAATATATAATTCCTTTAGATCGACAGAATGCGACTCCCGAGATGGCACAAATGGTAAAATGCTCTCTATCAATCACTTTGGTGCAAGATTATGTCCTCAACACCACATCATAGTCAGCACCACAATCGTCACATCATTCATGGTCAGCTGCCTCAGTACCAACACTGACACCATCAAGTAAACAGGCTAAGAAGGATTCCCATGCCTCACCTTGCCAAATGACACCGGCATCTATAGCATCAAATAAAGTGCATGTCAAATGGCGTTGACAGCAGTCTTACTCTCTATCATTACAAGAAGTGTCACCTGAGAGGTGTGCCTTGACATTGAGGTCACCAACGCCTCGACACGCTGTACCATCAGTACTGTCCATTGTACCACATTCTAGCAATCAGGATCAACTGTGAAAGCTGCTTCAACAGGAGCTAGCAGCGATACTTCAATGTCAATCGAAGCCATCTGCTGCACCAACTTCTTTGGTATTGGCCCAGCCCGAGCATGGCTCTATGAGACCTCAGGGCACTGCATCTCAGTCTCCTCCTCAACGCAAATCCAGGTCCCATCATCGGAGCACTTCCTCCTTATCAATGTCAGACTGGTACCGAAGGAGACTAAGGAGTCCATCCTGGCTCTATCATTAGTTCCATGGGCAACACACTGCATAGTGTCATGCTTCTTCTGGAGGAACTGTTTTTACATCTCCAGTTCTATGGCACAAGGACTCCGATCTATCCTTTCAGGATTTTTCTGACCCACAATATTCTGTGTTGGAGGTCTATGGACTTTTGTTGGATACATCTCCTCCACCTAGACAAAGGTCCACCACTGAAGATCCTTTCCTTCACTATGTTCATAAGGCAAATGAGTCAAGCTCTTTCTGTGCATATAGAATCTGAACCAGAACCAAGAGCTGTACTTGACTTTGAGCTTCTCCCAAGGGAATGATTAAAACTTGTAATCTATGACCTTATAGGGAACTTCATGTTGAAAAACTGGGAGACTCCTTTGCACATACCAGTGGCTTCATCCAAACTGGATTCCCTTTTCAGGGTGCAGTCATTTCCTGGCTTTAATAGGCCACAATTGCAACATCAATCTCTTCTGGTTGAATCAGTTTTGAAGATGTCATCCAGCTCTAGATCATATGCCACTGAATAAGTTTGGTCGTAAGCTCTTTCAAAATATGATGCTTACTAGCCTCTTCCTCAACTATGCTTCCTATATGACATTCTATTTTAAGCCTTAGATCAATGCCTGTCTCATTTTGAACAATTCATTCCTGTAGACCAGCTTCCTGACTTTCAGCAAACTTTGCATGGTCTCCTTTAGACTAGGGCATTCATATCAAGATCGATATGTAATGCTTTTGATGTAACTTCCATAGTATCAGCTATGTCCATTGCAATGAGATGACAAGTGTGAATCATGAATCAAGCTTGTAACTCGATCTTCAGGACCGCCTTGCTAATTCCCCTTGCACGGAAGATGAACTTTTCAGTGATCATATTGAAAAAATTATGCAGAAGACCACCAGGCAAGGACATTGTATGGCCTCTCCTTCACATGATCCTAAATAGTCTACTACATCATTTAAAAGGTGCTACTATGCCATCAACATCTTCCACAACTCTGGCTCCAAAGCACCCTAAAAGCCAATGCTCTCAAACATCTCAAACTCCTATTTAATAAAAGTTCACTCAACTTCTTGGCACACCCTACAACACCTAACCAATGTCCTACAATCACCATCTACATCCACTGGAGGTTTACTCATCCTATACCACTAATGCTGATCAGCTTGACTAGGATATGCTCTACCTTTACTAGAACTTCAATCAAACAAGGAGAGTTGTCTATCAGTTTCTGACATCAACAATATCCAGAGATTCCGTTCTCATATCAAACCAGGTGGGAGGTTATCTGCTAATCCTCAACCTCCATACTCTTCACATCTAAAAAGAGAAGAAAGAATAAATAAATAAATAAAATTATTAAATAAATAAATAGATAAATAACCATACCCCTTCAGGAGCACAATCAATGGCAGTGTTTTCCAAGTCTCCTGAAAGTCACAAGCAATACCTGTGATTTCTGAATAGGCAACTCACCTTATGCATAAAGAACTACTTTTTGATGTACAATATTTAGTTGGTTTGCACCGCTCCAATCTTGCAAAGTTAATCTTTTGTCCTACTTTACAGTCTGGTTGACAAAGGCATTGTTACCTCCAGCAATCCAATTGGCCACTGAACTACCAATGCTTCTATTACTTCTTTGTCCAGACTCTGGGCACAGTTTTGCTATTCTACCTTATTCCACTTCCCATTGGAGGTATTCTGATTCATTATCAACATTGTTGGACCCTAATCACCAACAATTGGTCCTTGCAGGTTTTAAACAAAGGCTAGTCTTTATCTTCACTACATACCTTTGCATAGGCCTCCAAGAAAGTACTCTTACATTTCTCAGCAGACCTCAATTCTTCAACAAGAACTCTCAGACCTTCTACAACTGATTTCCATCAACCAGTACCTCCTCAGCAGAGGGGAGAGGGGTTCTATTCCAAGTATTTCCTCATATCAAAGAAGACTGAAGGATTGCACCCATTCCTCAACCTCCCGGTCCTTATCAAGTTTTTCATCCAACAAAAGTTTCACATGCTGTCCCTAGGCACTTTCTATCTCCTATTAGAGAAAGACAACTGGATTTTGTCTCTGGGTCTTAAGGAAAACTACAAGCATATCCCCATTCTTCTAGCCCACAGAAAGTACCTCTGCTTTCAGATAGGAACACATCATCTTAAATACAGAGTGCTGCCCAGTGAAATAAGAAAATTGTCTAATATCAGACATTTTAGGAAAGCAATACAAACATGGCTATTTCAGAAATGTTTTTGATTAGGTAGGGTGGATAATATGATTATATTTTTAGATGTATTTAATAGTTTATAAATTTTTTGATATTGTGTTATCTTTTATTGTAACCTGCTTGGAACTTTGTGGTTAAGCAGGATATAAATATGGAAATTAAATTAAATTAAATCAACAAGTGCTTTTTATCTGGGTATGCTTAATTATAGAAGTAAGCCTTAATTTCTACACCTTTTCAGTAGAGTGCTCTTATGTTTGTGTGATTTATTCCAATTAACTTCATATAGAAGTATGATGCAGACCATCTCTAGAGGGCTATAATTATGCCTCTTCATAGAGTATCTGGCCTTAATAGCATGTGCCTCTTCAGGGTAGGGATGCTGGCTTCACCTATGTTGACACTATGATTCTAATTCTCATGGATCCACCTATGACCATATACGAAGGGGTTCTGAAAAGTTCTCAGCCCAACCGAGATTGACGTGGATATGGTTCAATCAATGATCTGAAACAATGTCAAAACAGAGAATTTAATTTCTGCAAATTGACACTTAATGAAATAACTTTCTTTTCCGCTACAGTGGCAAAATAATGCTCAGAATTTAGGAAGTTGGTCGGTTAGGCTGAGAACTTTTCAGTACACACTCGTATAGGAATTCAGCAAGCCCCATGGCCCTTCCCTTATCCACGAAAAAGGCGGAGACTGGGAAATACAATGTTCTTGAAGTATTGTTTATTGAAAATGATGAATAAAATCAAGGCAAATACATCCACTATATGGAGCAGCTGACTCTATTGGTAGCAACGGACCCAGATGCTCCATACAGTGGATGTATTTGCCTTGATTGTATTCATCATTTTCAATAAACAATACTTCAAGAACATTGCATTCCACAGTCTCCGCCTTTTTCTGGCATCCCTTCTGTTACTGTGAAATGTTTACTTTCCCTTATCCATAGCATATCTGTAAACCTGCTCCCCTCTGGCCCCTATCTTCAATGAGGACAGTGCTCTCTGAGTAGGCGTGGTTACTGACTGAAGTGGCTATTGCCATTACTGATATGCTATCTTCACTGGCTATGTTTCTCGGTCACACTATCCAGCATGCTTGATGATATGTGACTGATATGGAGAAGAACAGAAGTCCCTTGTCACGAAGATAAGTGTTTCTTTCACGCTCTTGTGAAAATTTGAATTGAATATTTATTCACTCAGCTGTAGTCATCTTTATTTCCAGTTTTTTGCAGTGGAATTTTGAGCTTGGTTCTGCTTAAAACCATTTTATTTGTCATAAAAAAATTTTCAGACGCATGAGAAACTGTAACATCTATATATGTGGAGTCTTTTTTTATAGACCAGTGATGATACAGACTGCTTAGGGTACTATTAGTCCCGGCGGTCTGTGTATGAGGCCTGTTTTTCTCCACATTTTTGTGCTTATGACTTTAGTATATATATACATTTTTTTGTTGAATGAGTGATATTCCCTGCCAAGCTTACCAACAGTGTTCTTTCTTTTTTGATTATACTAATATATACGACTGTTTTCTAATTTAGCAATTGGTTATACCATAATCAATAAATTATTAAAGCTTAATCAATACTTGTGTTTTTGTAAAGATGTTACAATAGAGAGCTAGCGTTTTCTAGGTTGGTTCTCAATACAGCCCTCTTACACCATAATCAATCCACTTTCTTATTTATTTCCACCTATAATATATAATCAATCTACCTGCTTATACATACCTACTTATACATACCTATATAAAATATATCATAATATATAAAAATATATATAAAATATACACTTTCTTATATACACATATAAATCTATACATATATATATAGTACATCCATATTTAGTATCATATACTGTGTTCAAACTATTTCTATTTCAATTCACACTTTGGGGACCTTTTACTAAGGTGCGCTAGCCATTTGAGCACAAGCTAAATGCTAATGCATCCATAAGATATAATGGATGCATTAGCGTTTAGCATGTGCTAAAACGGCTAGCGTGTCTTAGTAAAAGGACCCCTTAGTGTCTGTATCACGATCTGTGCTCATCTTGGATAAATCTGGTTATCTGTGCTACGATTATCTTATCCCCTTTCACTACTGTGTTTATCTTATAGATGGGGACTAGATAAGTATCTCCTCTTTGTTGCATCATTGGCTATAGTATTCTGTGAATAAGATGGTCTTCATCCCTTTCTTGAACTTTCCGGTGTCTTTTTATAGTTTTAGTTCCTTAGGAAGGGTGCTCCACCCAATGGCTTACCTAGGGTATATGACACCCGGGGCAGATCATTTTTTAATACCCCCTCTCCTAATATAAGAAAAATATATTTTTAGTAATTGTATTCATTTATTTATATAGCCCGTCCTCTCCAAAGAGCTCAGAACAGGTCACAATTTAACATTCACAATGTTACAATATAACATTGCATAGGGTTACAACCTCTCCAACCCCATGCCGGTGCTGTGGTATAAGCAAATAAGACATTTTCTCTCTCTGTTAGGTCCTAGCTCACGCTTGCTATCTAACACCAGCTCTGGGACGATATACATTTCAAATCTGACATATTGTAATCACAAAATAGAAAATAAAATTATTTTTTCTATCTTTTATTGTCTGGTCACTTTTAGCCCGTTACATTCGTTACAGTAACGGATGCTAGAATAGCCCCACCTATACCCTGACCCTGACTATGACCCCACCCATGCCACGCCTCTATCATGCCCGGACCCTGCCTCCCACAGATCCCAGTCTCACCACCTCACCTTTCACCATTTCCTTTGTACCCTTTTGGCCCTCCTGACAGGGTCTTTACTTACCTGAGGCAGCAGCAGCAGTCCTGACGTACCAACCTTTCCTCCCTCAGTGCCCCAAAGCAGCAGTGGTACTACCATTTCCATCTCTCCCTTTCCTCCTTTCACACCCTCTACCATCTCTCTCTGACCCTGTTTCACCTTATTTGCCATCTTTCCCTTTCCTGTCCCCCTCTGTCCTTCCCCAAGACCATCTCTCTCTCCTGCCCCCTCCACACTCCCTGAAGTCTATCTCTCCCTATCCCCTACCATCTCTCAAGGTCCCCCTAGTAGCCCCTCTGTCCTTCTCATCCATCTATCTCTGTCTCTCTCTCTCTCTCCTCACCTCCTGCCTCTACGGAGCTCTCGCAGCTCCTCCTTGTCCTCCTCCAGCTAGGCTTCAGCCATCTTCCACCGCGGCCTGCAGCCGCCAACAGCCACCAACAACCACCGCGGCCTTCAGCCGCCAACAGCCGCCACGGCCGACATCCGCCTCGGGGGTTTTTCGCGCATGCGCACTCCTACCTACGGTGCCCTACAGCGCCCGGAAAACGGGAGCACGCAGGTGGGAGTGCGCATGCGCGCTTAGGGCTTTATTATATTAGATGTTGGTCCCAGGCTCTGGTTTTTGTTTGTCTTCTGTTAAACTCGCTTGCCAGGGTCTCCTGACCATTTGATGTTTTCTTCTTTCTCCATGATCACCATCCATCTTCCATCTCTGTACCTTCCCTTCCATTTGCCATATCCAAGATTTCTGTTCTTTCCCACTATCTATCACCTCTCTCTCTCTTCCTGCCTTGTGCCCTGGGTCAAACCTCTCTATTCGCCGCTCCAAACAAGTGAACAGGTTGAAGGGGGCGGGGCTGGGGCGGAACAGGGTATCACTCGGCTGAAACGGGGTGGAGCCGGGTAGAATGGGTGGTCCTAGGGGCATGGCCATTGGTCCGGATTATACTTCCAGCCAGACATAGGGGAACAACCTTAGCAGCTTCAAAATTTTGTATCCTAGTGGTAGTTGCCATTTCGTAAGTGCCCCTGTGCCTAGGCTGATATATAACACATACATACTTTACAAATGAAATGTAAATACAAATATTTACCAAATGTATGCACTCATATGAGCCTATTCTGTAAAGGGTACCCTGCCTGCCTGCCCTTCATGGAACATATAAATGCATTTTAGTACTGCCGTTTAAGCACATACCGATAAATATATATGCCTTTTTAAAAATCGCTCTAATAATGCTTTGGGGTGCACTTGACAATAGATTTCTAAGTAGTCTTCAAGAACTTCTATTTGTCATGGGTGACACTTTATATTTAAAACTGTATTATTTTAAGCACTTACTGTACCAATGTTAAATCACATACATGCTTATAGAAGCTGTTCAGTTAAATTAAAAGATATCTCAATAGGCAGTTTCCCTACCTTAATTTCAACTTAAGGTGACACACTTCTATTATAAGAGTAAAATATCAACACACATCACAGTGTCCTTCAGGGAACACTAAACTCCACCTGATAACCTCTTGAAGATTAATATAGAAAATACTGAATAAAGATAAGTATGGCAAAATATTTATGTAAATAAATGACTGCAGCAAAAAAATTGTTGCAAAAATGTTATAAGCCAAGTGGTGGAACTATCCTCTGAAAAACCATTTAAGTAAAATGGAGAAAAAAGCCTCAACTAATTTTATATGCAGACGGCAACCCAATGAGTTTTATAGCCGTTCTTACTCTGTATCATAGGCAAAAAAAATTCCACTACTTCTCTAAATGAAATCTTTCAAAATAGGAAAATATTTCACCACTGTGCACAGGGAACAGGAAAAAGAAGCTTCAGGAAGGTAACACTTATCTTCACAGCTGTTGATGTAAGCCAGGATCGCGATCCAAAGACGCAACGATCTTACTGTCGTCACATTTCCGGCATTGAAGTGAAGACAAGGAACCGATGTCCAGATCCAACAAGGCACTTGTTTCACCAACGAATGGCTGCTTCAGGGAATTCCCTCCTATTCCATCCACAATCTAGCTCCACAATGGTGCCTGACTTGTAGCTCCCGATATCATGACATCACTTCCTCCAGAAACTCAACAAAAAGAACTTTATTGCAAAAACAAAAAGAACTTTATTGCAAAAACAAAAATGTAAAGACTCATAACTTAATAGAAAGCATACCATTCTATTTTTTTATTTAAACCATTGGGCCAGATGGTATTAAAAAAGTAAATTGATCTTTGCTCACTCTGGAATAATTTGGTTTTTACATCTCCTCTACCTGCTGTTACTGGAATATGATCAAGTACAAAACATTTGAAGTCCTCAAACGAGTATTCCTTTTCAGCACAATGATGAGTCAGCACATCATATTGTCTTCTATGGTTAATATTTGACCGGTGTTCGAACAACCTAGTTTTTAAACCTCTCATAGTGTGCCCTATATAGCAGAGATTACACGGGCACACTATTGCATATACTATACCCATAGTTTCACAAGAAACCAAACTCGTCATTTTCCAAGGTTTTCTCCGTGGGATCTGAACTAGATCTCCTTCACTGATCACAGGACAAACAGTACAGTTCTTACAACAAAATAAGCCCACCCTTTCCACCCCTTTACTAGACCAAATATCTGCCTGGCACAACAAGTCTTTTAGATTTTTATTGCGTGAGAATGCCACCTTACAATCCAATTCATGGCAATTTTGTTTAGTTTGCACCATTGGCCATAAGCTTTAAATTTTTCTCCCCAGTCGCTGAGAAACATTAGAAAATCTCATCACACATGTCACAAAGTTGGTATTTTCTGAACAATGTTTATACTATAAAGGTTGTTCCCGAGGACTATATTTTGCTCATTTATACGTCTTAGTAATTACTGATTTTGGATATCCCCGAACTTCATATTTGTTTTTCAGCTCCATGGCTTTACTAGTAAATTTCTCAGTTGAATGACAGATTCTTCTATATCTGAAGAATTGCGATACTGGGAGATTGTTTTTTAAAACACCTGGGTGCAATAATGTATTCTTATCAGTTCCCTAATTTAGCATACATCCTTTGACTTTGTTCTATTATAGTCTTAATAATCTTTATTATTAAAAGTAGGCTCTTCTGAAGTCTTCTTTTCTTATTATACAGTATATATATTCCAGTTTATAAAAAAATAGTATTCAAAATACTTTCTATGCAAGAATATTGTATAGAAAGTAAAGAACACATTATACACTGTGAACTGAAAACCTTTCAGAGCAAAATGTTTTTTTTATTGTATCTTCCACAGAACTCGGCTAATTCTTATAAAATTTAGTGCGTCGTGTCCTGAATGAAGTTGATGTAAAATGTTGTAAATATTTCCCGCCGCACCACAACACTACCTTGTGAAAATGAACTGTTACTATGGGATATGCACAGAAGCAGACAATAGTTTGTAAACAGTCTCTGTATCTAAATGGTTTTCACTTCAGAAGGCCGAAGAACTTGGTACTGCTAAAAGGTTAAAGCAGTCGACGATTGTTGAAAGAGTTCCCACAGAAGGGTTGGAACAAAAACGGCCTTGATATGCCACTGTGCAAGATCCGAGCAACGGGCACAGTGGAAATTCATGCTTTAGCTGCTAACATTTCCATAAAAGACCCCCGAGGAAACATTGGGCCCCGTTGGGCGAACACTGCACTGCTTAAAGCACTTTGCACCAAGGCACTTTTCAAGAAAATTTTAAGATAAGTGCACCTTTTTATAGATATATTTATTGAATTAACAACATAACAAATAACATAAAACCTAAGGGGCTCATAATAATAAAAAACAAAAAACGTCTAAAAAGTGGCCTCAATGGCTACTTGGATGATCAAAAAGCCTGATTGTCCAAGTACCCATAATAAAAGCTGTTTTTAGACTTATCTAAAACCAGCTTAGGCCTTTCCCCTGCCTCTAAACGCATAGAGCGAAAAGAGGCATTTTTAGAGGCGGGGAAAGGGTGGGGGGTGAGCTGGAGGTGGGCCGACCTACACCTAGAGAGCAACATGTGCAACATGTGTAACATGGCTGGGTTGGGTCCATGTGCTTAAGGCCCCGCCCACAGGAGGGGCCTAAGGCTCCTGAGCCTATTCTGGTTGGTCCAGGCGCCTCAGGCCCCACCTGTGGATGGGGTTTGAGCCGCCTGGGCCAATCCGGCCCCATTCCTGCGATGGCTGGCCTGCCAGACGGGCAGGCTTGGCACCCGTCTGTCTGGCCAACGATTTCAAGGTATGGGGGGTGGGATTGGGGGTCATGGGGTCAGCAGGGAGGACATGGGTCAGCAAGGGGGGCCGATCGGGGGTTCGGGGGGGGTCATGGGGGGCAGGAGGACTGGGATCCCTCCTGCCCGTATTTTAGTGGGGAGTGGGGGTTAGAGGGTGTCCCCGGGACAGGAGGGCTTGGGCTCCCTCCTGGCTGGATCGTGTGGGGGAGGTTGGGGATCGCGGAGCAAGAGGGCTTGGGCTCCCTCTTGCCCCAATGTAATCGGGAGGGGGGGTTGGGGATCATGGGGTAAGAGGGCTTGGGCTCCCTCTTGCCCCGATGTTGTTGGGGGGTTGGGGATCGCGGGGCAAGAGGGCTTGGGCTCCCTTTTGAACGTAGCAGGATTTCTGAGACCTTTCCTCTCAACACAGTCACTACTTTTAAGTTGGGCAGAAACCTGTTGCATAATACTGTGGGTTTTAAGCCTGGCAGCAGACGACTGCGTTCGATTCACACATAAGAGTACATTGACGTTGTATGCGATCTTGTACTGAGCCAGGAGGATGTGCCACAAACAGATCAAACAACTTGCCAAATAGCAAGAGAAGCAGGAATAAGCCAGACAACTGTGGTTAGGATAATTCATGATGATCTGAAAATAAAGTGTCTTAAAAAGTGTTGTGACCAAGAGTTAACTTTACACAACAAAGACACTTGCCTGAAATGGTGCAAGCAGCTTTTGACCAAGTACCAGGAGCACAGCGTCAACTTCATCTGGTTTACAGATGAAAAGATATTTATAAAATAGTTTGCAGGTGGTGGGTTACAAAGTTAGTGTGAAATGCAAAGATAAAAAAAATATAACATAAACCACATACAAAGTCAGATAAGCATGTAGATGATACAATATAAGTAAAACTAAACCCACTTTTATGAAGCTGCGTTAGGCTTTTTGATCGCCAGCCACGGCAGTGTTAGCTTCGATGTTCATAGGAATTCTAATGTGGCTTTGTAAAAGCTGGTCAGGGGGAGGGGAGCAAGCTACTTAAGCTCATTATCAGTTGAAAATTGGCTCCACCACAAATATCTGGCTAAACAAGAATGTTTTCATTGTATCCTGATAGATAGATTTGATGTAAAGGGACCAGCGATAAAAAACACATGAAAGTGGGTTTCCGTAAGGCTAAATATTTTGATTGAAGAAGTAGAAAGTGACTCTCTTAGAACCACAAAGGCTAAGAAGGGGCATATTTGGTCAAAGCTAACATTTGTCACTAGTACAAAGAATCTTCCATGCATGGAAAACCAGATGTAGATCTATGTGGCAATTGCCACCCATCTTAACCAGCCTTATACATGAGATGCACTTCTATAAGGAAAATAGATGATATCTGTGCTTATAGCAAAGGAAAAAAACAAAAGGAATTGACCCTGAAATATCCACAAAGAAGAAAATCCAGAGAAAACCAAAAAAACTCTGTGGAGTGACGATGTTCCTAAATGGACTTTATTTGAAAGTGTCAAAGTTCCAAAGGTACACTGAAATCATCCACATAAAATAATTCCATCCACATAAAAATAAATCATCCACATAAGAGCCTTAAAGGACCTAGTCCGCTAGGGATACAGGATCCAACACGATCCGCGTTTCGACAAAAAGTCTTCTTCAGGGGTCCTATAAAGGTGAGTACGTGGGAAACAATTGTGTGGTGAGCCGGAATTTGAACCCACAACCCCAGGACACCGAGGCTGCAGCTCCAACCCCTGCGCCACACTCCCAGAAATAGTATGATAGAAGATAGAATGGCAAACAACTTCCTAAAAGACAAATAAGATTGAGCCTGAGAAATAATGGTACACAACCAAGAATTAATTTTGCCTGCCTGAATTGCAAATGATTTATCAAGAAATCTGTTATAACGACAAGATTTTATAGCCGGGTAAGCAAACAAATGATTTCTTCGGGTAATCTTGTTCGGTTTATATTTTGCTAAATGTGAGCATAGGTAAGCTGGAGCCAAACCAAATAGAGCCTTGAAAAAAATACAACCAAACTTAAACAATATTCTTGCCTCGAATGGCAGCCAATGCAACTGTTGATAGAATGAACTAATATGGTCATATTTTTTCAGGCCAAAAATCAAGTGAACCGCTGTGTTCTGGATGTTTTTTAATCTTTTGAGAAGTTTTTTTATGAGATCCCAAATATATTATATTGCAGTAGTCAAGAACAGACAAGATGGAAGATTGTACTAATATCCTAAAGGATATACTATCAAAATATTTTTTTATTGTTCGAAGCTTCTAAAGAATTGAAAAACATGTATATGGCGTTTGAGATTCGAGACAGTGGAGGGTCGGGGCACTTTGTCAGAAGGTTGGGGGAATTTGATTGGCACAGTTTTCATATTGAATACAGATACTTATTTTGTACCTAGGGCAATGAAATATTAAGTGACTTACTCAGCATCCCAAGGAGCTGCAGTGGGAATTGAAATGTCCTTCAATTCTTCTAATTGCCAGAACCCTATAAAAACTCAAGAAGGAAAAAGGACACCGACTCCCAGAGCTCCATTCTGATAGAGACAACCCTGTTTCCCTTCGCTTTAGGACTTGGCAACTCAAGAACCATTGCATATAACTCAGTGGCAGGGCAAGCTTTTTCCTCCCAGCTTTCAATCTCTGGCCCTCACAGCAAGAAAGTTGAAAGTTAATTAATTGCTAATCTTCGACTTCCATGACAGCAGCAATTTTGTTGGCAGCAGGAAAGGCATCTAGAAGAAAGTCTTATGCATTCAAATGGAAACATTTGAAATATGGTGTTTCACAAAGTTAATTAACTCCTTCACATGCACACTAGACTGTCTTCCCCAGTATTTGCTACATCTATCAAATTCTGGACTAACGAATAATTCAGTCAGAGTTCATCTGTGCTATCGCAGCTTATCATGCCCTTTTAGATGGCAACTTAGATTTATGAAGGGCCTTTTAAATTTAAAGCCACCGATTAAGCAACCTCCTGGTGAATGGGATCTCAGTGCAGGTCTGTGCAACTCATGAAACTTCCTTTAGAACCACTGCTCAGCTGACATGAAATAACTAATCTGAAAAGTGATATTTCTTATCGCAATTACCTCAGCAAGAGTCTAGTCACATACCCTCCATATACCACCTTTTCTCAGAATAACACTGAATTCCTGCCATAAGTGGTTTCCTCTTCCCATTTAAATCAGTCCATTGTTCTTACTTTCTTCCCCTGACCATATGCTGATGAGAAAGGACAAGTACTCAAATCCAAAAAGGATGTTCACCTTCAATAAGTAAAGCACAAATACACCCTATATGATCAATGCACCAAAAAAGTCTTATATGACATAGGAATTGGCCTAAGAGACCTGAATATCAGGCAGTGAGCTGCTAAATATGCTTGCAGGTCTAAGTCTCAATCATTGGCCCAACGCCTAGTCATTATTTGTAATTTTTTTAAATCAATTTTTAATCATTAAAAAAAATTTTTAGATATCTTTTTTATCTTTAAACTTGCAAAGTTAAATGTTCAAAAATAGTGCCAAAACTTTAGAAAAGCACTTATCTTAATGGACGCCGCTGAAAAACATCAGCACTGCTCGGTAAAACCTCGATAGGCTTCGTCAGGGGATAATGATATTAAAGCAGTAACTTTTTTGGTGCATTGATCGTATAGGGTGTATTTGGGCTTTGCTTATTAAAGGACAAGTACTCCATACTATTTATCTCCTAGGATGACAAACATTTGGAAGACCTATTATTAAAAAACCTTATGCAAATGTATTAAACTGCATTCATATTTTGCTTAAATGCAATGAGGCCAAGGAGTTCTTGGTCGAGTACATACTTACAAGGTTCATAACACTTTGCTCATTTGTACTTACAATCTATAGAGAACATATGTAAAGCAGCAACCTACTCCTCTATCTTTCACAATGCATTAGTGTTTGGATACATCATACAGAATTGAGAATAATTTTGAGCAAATGCCTATAAATAATGTGTTACTTATCATAGAAACATAGAAACATAGAAACATAGAAATAGACGGCAGATAAGGGCCCACGGCCCATCTAGTCTGCCCACCTTAATGTCCCTCCCCTACCTTTGCCCTGTGAAGAGATCCCATGTGCCGATCCCATTTGGCCTTAAAATCAGGCACGCTGCTGGCCTCAATCACCTGTAGTGGAAGACTATTCCAGCGATCAACCACTCTTTCAGTGAAAAAGAATTTCCTGGTGTCACCTCGTAGTTTCCCGCCCCTGATTTTCAACGGATGCCCTCTTGTTGTCGTGGGACCCTTGAAAAAGAAGATATCTTCCTCCGCCTCGATGCGGCCCGTAAGATACTTGAACGTCTCGATCATGTCCCCCCTCTCTCTGCGCTCCTCGAGTGAGTATAGCTGTAATTTGTCAAGCCGTTTTTCGTATGGTAGATCCTTGAGTCCCGAGACCATCCGGGTGGCCATTCTTTGCACCGACTCCAGTCTCAGCACATCCTTGCGATAATGCGGCCTCCAGAATTGCACACAGTATTCCAGGTGGGGCCTCACCATGGATCTATACAATGGCATAATGACTTCCACCTTACGACTGACGAAACCCCTTCGTATGCAGCCCATGATTTGTCTTGCCTTGGACGAAGCCTGCTCCACTTGATTGGCAGACTTCATGTCCTCACTGACGATTACCCCCAATACAACTTCTTATAACATATCCAGATATCGTCCCAGGTAGTTGATTGTGAGATCACTGTTTTACTCCAAACAGTAACCGGATGTCAGTGGTCCCATTATTTCATGACTATTTTGTTTCCTACACAACCTGCACTTAGGAAGACCCACTTATGTAGCTGATTCATCCTTTTTAGCCACAGAAAAAGCCTACATATGCGTGTGTATAAAATCAAAATTTTGTCCTGTCTATGCATATGAGAACAAGGCTGCATTTATGACCTACTCATCTTCCTGAAGCTTTCTTCTTTGGCACTGGCCTAGCGAGAATGAGAGGCGCCCCTCTGCCACCCTCTTTTCCACCCCCTCGTACCTTCCCCTATCCCTCCTACCGCGTGCGTTCCCCTTTCTCTGTACCCCTAGTTGTTCACTGCCGCGAGCAACAAGAACTTCAATGTGCTCCTGGCGACCCTCGTCGGCTCCCCCTCTGATGCAAGTTTCTATGAGCGGCACTTGAAAATGAGGTCAGTGGGAGAGATGATGCCGTTACAAGGAGCACATTGAAGTTGTTGCTTACGGCGGTGAACAACTAGGGGTAAAGGGAAGGGGGGTCACGCGCCCGCGTGGGGAGGAGTGGGAAAAGGCGGGGGACGGAGAGGAGCTGATGCCCCCACCAACATGGTACCGGGAAGGACCATCCCCCATGCCGCCTTACTGTGCCATTGTCCTCTGGCAGTCGGAGCTCATACCATGCTAGGGAGTCAGTGACAGTGTTCCTGGACTGCAGCTGCCGTTTTGCTGTGCATACTGTTTTCACACATGCATGAAAACAGCATATGCATGCCACCAGCTGCCAAGTTTGATAAAAAGTGCATAAAGCTTTCTCACTCCCTGCCCTTTTCCCACTCTCTACCTCCTTCCTGTCCCTCCCCCCTAAGTGCCCCCTAACTCAAAATCTAAATGCCTTAGCTCAGTGTTCTTCAACCTTTTTGCACCTATGGACCGGCGGAAATAAAATAATTATTTTATGGACTGGCACCGGTCCACAGACTGGCGGTTGAAGAGCATCGGGCTAAGTTGTGGGCCAGAACCCGCCCATTTCCGCCCTAGACCCCGCCTGCATAATAGTACTAATTGTAGCACTATTTTTTTTCCATTCATTTTTCATATATACACACAATATAATCTTATTAACACATAATGGTTAACCACAAAATTAAACTACACAAAGCACACTGTATGCTTCTCAACATTCATTCCTACCAGACCAAAGATAACCTCTTTGCAAAATCAGGACCACAAACTAAAAGTACTAATATATTCAAACAAAACCCTAAGATTCAAGACTCTGCATGCGATACAACCCCAGAGGAAAAGAAACAAATGCATTTCTTCCTAAACAGTACAAAATATAGACAGCAGACGAAAATTCTCAAAATTGACACAATTCAATCACTAAATTGAAAATAAAATCACTCCCCCTACCTTTGTTGTCTCCCTCCTTTCATGCTGTGCCTCAATTAGATGCCTCCCTCTGCACACATCTGCTCTCTGACTTCCTTGTCAACGTGCCATCCCTTCATCACGGCAGTTGGGTGAGGCTGGGTGTCCTGCCCTCTCTTGGTTACAAACAATGCCTTGAGAAAGCCAACTGTCTCTCTTGTCTTCCTCCCCCTCTGCAATAAATATACCAGCACTCCACCTAGCCGTTTTATGCTGCCTGTGGCCGGCTTCCTCTTCCTCACTGCCGAATTTCCACAAAGCCATGTGCGGCGGCTCCTTGCTCATCCCACGCATCATCTGGAAGTCTTCCCTCCGATGTTGCGATGTCAGACAGAAGGCTGCCGGTTCAGGTGCAGGACACATGTAGAAGCCGCCATCCACGGCTTTGTGCACTGATCTCCTCAGGCCGCGGACAGGCAGGAAAGTTTTGCGACCTGGCACCAGTCCGCGGACCGGCGGTTGAAGAACACTGCCTTAGCTGACTCCAGCCTCATCAGCTGAATACCTCCTCCTTCAGTGGCCAGAGCTCTTCCCAAGCTCGGCAGTTGACAGCAGAGTCCCCGAGCTGCCACTGCTGGCATCACACATGCTGTTTTTATATCTGTGTGAAAACTGTGCATAAATGGTATGCAAGCAGCAGCAGTCTGTCAATCTTGGTAGGGGGAGTGTGTGGTGCAGTGGTTAGAGCTACAGCCTTGGCA